>NC_069105.1:5305361-5469728 GCF_947172395.1 Bicyclus anynana
CACCTATATCAACCGCAAAAAAGCAAGTAATTCTACCAAATACGCCGATGCTACAAATTTCTACAAATTGGGTCTTAGTCGAGATGAGTTACTCGAACCCCTTGATAAATAGGGTCTTGTTAAGGCAGGCTTTGCAGTGTCAATATAAGTCTCAGGGAGTGGCTTACGTAAACAATTATAATATGTCTTGTTGAAAAGAAGAAAAAAACAATTTAAAGACTTTTCTGCCGTTGTTTTTGAAAGTATTCGATTCGATGTACCTACGATAGATAAAGTACATTATGGATTACGCAATGAGTGCTTTATAGATCGAACCTTTTTCTCCGTCTTCTAAAAATATGGTTGATGTGTCATTCGGTTGGGAATCGCCCATTATTTATATGGTGAATTTTCACATAGTTTTCACTGATAGACAGAATGATCATGACTAAAGTATATTTCACTAAGGTTCCTTAGAGTTCCGTACTCCGTACCCAATGGGTAAAACAGACAAACAGGTATTACTAGACTTTGCTATATTAATAAGCCTATATCTCATAGACCGTGTATTAGACAGTTGACATTTTCAAAGATGATGTAGATATGTCTTTTAGCGTTGTTGTTTTATAAATTAAATGAGCCTTAACCCTATGCCTCAAATTGATAGACACAGTCTTATTAACTTACTAGCTGACGCTGCGCGGTTATACCCGCGTGGTTTCCATTCCCGTAGGAATACGGGGATAATATATAGCACATAGCCTTCTTCGATAAATGGGCTATCTAACACAGAAATATTTTTTCAAATCGGACCAGTAGTTCCTGAGATTAACGCGTTCAACCAATCAAACAATCAAACTCTTCAGCTTTATAATATTAGTATAGATAATGTTTTTCCCTTTGACGTACGTAACCCTAAAAAGAAGTTGATACTGACTTTTACAGTGAGTCGCTACGTAAAGAACCGGTATGGGTAATGATAGTCAACGATGGGTTTTCACAGATTTGAGAAACGACACTGCAAAATGTGTTGACTAACGTCGATATATTTATATTTTGTATACATTATCGTATTCATAATACGCGAGTCATCTCGCGAGTTGATCGTGTTAGGTCTCCACGAGTAAATTTATGCTAAAATATAGTAATTGTAAGCGGAAAAGCTAAGTTTCAAAATGAATATTGTATGAAATAAGTTCTTTATGATTTTATTTTTCTTTTCGACAGTGTAATTAGGTAGAGACAGTGTAATAGTGTTGCAATCATGCGTGATATTTTGTAAAAGTGTTTGTATATAAATCATTGGCAATTATAAAAAAAACAGTTTGTGTTTGTTTTGTTCGCTTGGAGTTAGTTGATCGATTGGCAAAATGTTTTAACAGGTTTTTGGGCTCTGTTTTTATTTATTTACTATTGAACTTTGTGCCAAAAGCTTGTGTTTGTATAAACTAAAAAGTTAAATATAATATTAGTATGCATAGCCAGACATACTTAATTATATCGATGTATAGAAAATATCAAAAAATTATATATCCCGTATCATATCATAAGAAAATTAAATAAAGTCTAGGATTCGATTAACATTTACGTTTGAATAGCCACTTTCTTTAGATAAAGTACATAATGGATAATTAAATTCAAAAATATCATAAGAAATCGTGTTTGTTTAGCAAAATTAAGACAATGGTAAAGATTGTATTGGCACTCTGCGGTTTGTTAGCGGTAGCCGGGTCCGACAATGGTCCGGGCATGCCGCTAATTATGCCGCTGATCACCGAATATCCTTGCAAAGATGTCAACGACATCACAGTGATGCTGGACCCTGGTTTCTCGATGGATGAGAGGAACCGCTACTATATGGTGGTACACAAAGTCGTACCAGCGAACAGCACTGTGGAAGTATCGTTCAGTGCTAATGTTAACATTGTTTTTACGGTCAGAACGGTAAGTCCTATAACTGCGTTAGTGTTAGCATTTGTAGAAATAGAATTGATGTGTAACTTGGCTATAGAACCAGGTTAACTTAAGAAACCTTAATTATGAACAACGCGCACTTGTCTGTGTTACGTACATTAATAATATTTATATTAACGTTATGTTACTTGTCTGTCTAATTGTCTTGTCTATTGTCTACTGTTATGTCCTAAAGTCTGTACACGTATCTATCCTATTAAATAATATAATCGTCAAGCATCCGTGGTGTTATTTACCATTACAAACGTTACAGACTGAAGACCGAATGTCGAAATATACGTTTACTGTGGCTTATCGGCCGTATCTCTTTTACATTCATTTATAAGTTTGAATTTTTTGACAAATTCAAAAAAACGTATAAAGTCAGTTGATGATATGGTTTTAATTTCTACTCAATATCCACACGCGTTTTTGAGTTTAAAGATCTTGATGTCAAACAGACAGTCTGACAAGAAAGTGACCCTATATGGGTACTGTTTTTAGGGTTCCGTAATTCACAAGGAACCCTTATAGTTTCGCCATGTCTGTCCGTCCATTCGTCTGTCTGCGGTTTAGCGCAGAGACTATTACTACTAGAAAACTGGAAATTAGCATGAGTATATACATTAAAAATGTGAATAAAGTCGTAATATAAAATCGTGAAAATATTTTTTTAGGGTATGTAAAGTTGGGATGAATTTTGTTTATTTCATAGTGTGGGGTTTTATTGGATAACCCTTTGAAATATAAAGTCAAGTGTCTCCATCCTCTACTGGTTCTAAAAAAAATTTAAGTTTTAAACTAAAACAGGTAAATTGAAAATTGCATACTTATGTCGATGTTAATTAAATAGATACAGTTATCAGTCATTTATCTCAGAGTCACTTTTATTCACAAACAGCACATTGACGTAAACACTTATAGCAGAAAACACTCGTGGAAACCACCGGACCACCGCTAGTATTTCCTGGTATGGTCGCCGCTAGCATTTTCGTGGATATCGTTAGCATTTCCATGGACAAGGACTCCATGCAGGGTAAAAGGATTTTTTTGAGATTTTTTATTTGTTAAATCTAGAAAGCTGAAATTTGGTATGGGTTTGTACATATTAATTACGTCTTTAGGGTGATAAAAAGAAAATTAGATAAAAAAACATTTGTTCCTTCCCTCCATACAAAGTAAGGATGAATTTTTTATCCTCTATCCCTTGGTATCGTTATCGGCATTTTTGTGCATTACATATGGGACTAAACTACTCGTTTAGTCTACGGAACCCTACACAGCGCGTGGCCCAACACACACTTGGTTTAAGATACGGATTCCCTAAAAAAATTATCTTTTTGTCCTGCAGTTAATAATATTATTTAGATGTCAAAGGATGAAATGTTTTTATAACTGTTTCAGACTATTGCGATTCGCAAGGGCAAATATATCAAAAGTCAAATCCAAGAAGGCGACAGCTTTACGATCAGATTCTCAGAAGAACTTAGGGGGTTCTCGTTCAAGGTGCAAGGCACAGCCCCACAGCTCATCCCCTATTTAACCAGCTTCTCTATAGATGACGTGCCATACTGCAACTATCCCGACTCGGTAAGTATAAGTACTCATCGATAGATTATAATATAACGAAAAATAACACGTTAAATTGTAATCAGTATGTTCAGTTCACAATATATCAACAGATTACAATATCGCGAGTGAGATTATAAGCTAAGGTATTTTACAATTTATTATGTATAACTATATAGACAGCCCAGTGACTATGAGCACTGCCATTGATCCGAAGGTTCGAATCCAGGCCGGGGCGATCACTTTTCAATTTAACGGTCAATTTATGAAGTGATCTTTTAAGGGTTTTGTGTTTGTACTCTACTTTTCGGAACCCTAAACAGAAAAACAAAATAATTTTAAGGGTATTCATCGAGTGGGTACAATTAACATTACTTTTGTGTTTTCAGGGATACCTCGATGGCTATCTGAATATACTCGTTCAACATAACAATAATAAAACGAAGGTATGTTTAATATACTCATGTTTTGGCAGTTGTTTGTACTCGGCATAGGTTTGCACGATGAAATCTAGCCCTGGCCGAAGCCTACTGGCCGAGAAGGGCGGGCATCCCAAATTTGACTTACTTTGATTTTCAGAATGAATATCAAAGTGGGTGAAATTTCTGTCACTTTAGTAATTTTTTTATTAGGTATAGTATCGTAACTTTTTGTGACTTACCCAATGAAATGTGGTGATAATTGTCAATATAAATATAATCGCTTGCCGGTACGTCTTTGGTGATAAGTACTCATAAACATGGCTGATGCCTATCACTAGGCCAGACCTGAGCCAATTTAGAAAATAAAAGCATCCTAATTTGATCCGAACTGGGAATTGATAGGCTTGTTTATTTTGCGTACTTTCACAGCGTAATGTCTTACGGTATTTTGTTGTGGGGCAAGGCTGCTGATATACAATCTATATTTGTACTTCAAAAAAGAGCAATTCGAGCAATATATCAATTAAAATCACGCGAGTCCCTTCGTCAAAAGTTTAAAGAAATAGGTATACTAACAGTAGCCTGTCAATATATATATAACAGTATAGTATATGTAAGACAAAATATTAATTTGTACAAACGAAAAGGAGATTTAAACCCACGTCTTACTAGACACGGGCATAAGTTAGTTATTTCTGCATATCGTCTCCAAAGAGTAAAAAAATCTTTTGTAGGTTTGGGTGTACTCTTCTATAATAAGATCCCCAAGACTGTGATGGACCTGCCAATGCATAGCTTTAAGCAATGTGTTAAAAAACATTTACTTAGTCGAGGGTACTACAACATTGATGAGTTCCTTAATGATAAAGATGCTTGGAGGCCGTTGGATCAGCTTCCACCTTCACACAGAAAGTAAAACTATAAGAAATGTAAACAGTAATTGTTATCAATTGTAAATTATAATACTGTATGACTTTTTCAAAAGAGCAACTGTTGAGTTTCTTGCCGGTATCTTCTCAGCAGAACCTGCCTTCCGAACCGGTGGTAGAATCTTTACAAATAGTCAACTGACGTGTCAAAAGTGCTTGTAAACTGAGCCTACTTGAAATAAATGATTTTTGATTTTGATTTTTTGATTTTGAACCCAGAAGACTCTGTTGAGATCCACTACACTACCAACTGCACTCATAGAGGTCGACAAAAATTTACCCTCACTTTAAAAAACTCTTTTCTCATACTCTAAGTTTCTGTTTTAGGAAGAATTACAAAATCAATGCGGGAGACGCAAAGTAGGGTATAGTCCGCACCCGCCAGTCAACGGGCCCACTCAGGTGGGCGACTGGCCCTGGCACGCCGCCGTGTACGAGGTAGGGCCCGTGCCCAACGGGACCTGCCACGTGTCGCAGAAGTACATCTGTGGGGGAACCCTGATCGCCAACAACTTTGTCTTGACAGGTAAATTATAAGAAAGGGTTTTTGGTGCTTAGATGGGGAAATACTGAGCGATTTGTATATTCACGATCATTTGTATTTCATGTAAATGATTAGGTAATTAAATACCAGCAAAATCTCTCTATAACTTGCTTAAAGACCTTGGCCTCACTAGAACAGCAGCAAGTTCTTTATTAGAAAGGGTATCCAAAGCGGCCCAAGTAGGATCTTACCAAATTTGGCTTGGCAGGGAGAACAACACGGGCGGAAAAGAAGTGATAGTTATCTGTCAAGGACGTCCTTAACCCTACACCATCGGTCACATGTCCGGGGATCTGTTTGGGGATTTTCTCTTCCACATGATGGACCCAGCATCCGCACGATGAATCCATGGAATGCTAAGATACGCGTCTCTCTCATATTGTTAAAATATAATGGATTTTACTGAATCACTCTACTGGTTAAAATAGCATGAAAAGCCGTTCAGTAGTTTATAATGGTTACTTCGATAATTTACAGTTGCTCATTGTGTTGTGCTCATCAAACAGTCTAAAACGTTGAATGCGTTGGTGGGACTCGGAAAATATCATTTGGAGCGAGGCGATGAAAATTCCGTGGAAATGGACGTAAGTACACTTTTACACGAATTTGAATCGAATCGAATTTGAACTTCATGCTTAGGATACCAAAATTAAAATGTCACTAACAGTTAAGTTGCCATGAAAATGACCGATGTCGCAGCGCTGTTAGGTACTCTGTACCGACTCTTAAATCTATGCAGCGCTGTGCCACGAGTGCCACATACTTTTTGTGATCCGGCGGCCAAAACTGGAACTAACGTTACTGTGATTGCCATTTTGCTAAACAAATACTAATAGCGTAACAACATCGTTCCCTTACCGGACCAGTGTGCCTAGTGGCAGTTTACATGTGACTATCACGTAACCGTAAACGCAAATTTCTAAGGAATTGAAATATTTGAGCAGTAGCGCCACTAGATGGCGCTGTTTAAGTATCAGTATGAAAACATTAAAAACTGCCACTAGGCACACAGATAACTTTTCAACAAAAAAAAACTTCGATAAAGTATTTAGTTCTACCGATCCTAAACACTTATTAATTCTGCCGTCCTTACTCACTTACCACCTAACTTCCACGTCTTCTTCATTTAAATTTTGCTTGTTTGTAGGTTGAAGAGATCATCATCCACGAGAACTACCAGTTGTTGGCCTTCGATGTGGCTCTGCTGAAGCTCAAGTCGCCGGTGGAGTTCACCGACTACATCCAGCCCGCGTGTCTGTGGCGGACGGAGACGCTCTCAGCTGACGACGCTGTGACAGGCACTGTAAGTGTACAGATGAACAGCTGACGGTAAAAACAGATTATCTAGCTGACTTTTTCGACCACGGTGGCCAACCTCATGTTGAGATTAACCATATACGCAGGAGATGTTGTAGTGCACAGGTGTAGGCACAAGCACAGGTGCACTCTCGTAGTCCGATGGGACGGTAGACCGACACGACCGTTGAGAGTTGAGGTGCAAACCGAGAACTTTTTGTGCTTTCCAAGGGACGGGGAATGTTCTAACACCGCCAGCTTCCCAACTCTAGGCCAATTAAGATTTTTCTTGTAAGAAAAATCCCAGTAACGTATTATCTTGTTGACCTGACGCAGGATTCGAACCCAGGACCTCATTGAATGAAAGAGGAATGCCACCCATAAATCCACCATCATACAGAAAAAGCTAGGCTTCTTTGGACATCTGTAAAGAGGCGCTCAGTTTTCTTTTCGACAACTGTAAACAGGCGCTCAGTTTTCGTTTTGGTTAGACGACATAGTCTCAGGCAGATGGACAGTGGACCGGACTCAACTATCCATCTACTGAAGCGAATCGTAAAAGGTAGGAGAGAGGTATCGCGTACTGTCAAACTTCTGGTGTGGCTGAACCGAAGATGGCTCGCAGTGATACTGATAATGTCAAGTGCAAACGTTTGTCGTAGTTGGTGGGCTGGGGCACCACCAACGAGGAAGACCTGTCGCAGACGCTGCAGCAGGTCAACCTGCCGCTGGTGGCGCACGAGGTGTGCGTGCTGAGCAACTTGCGCGCCATTGTACACCTGCACGATGCCTTCTGCGCTGGGTACCATAATAATGGTAAATCAGTTTATCGATCCACCTATCGATTCATCCATCCACCCGTCTATCTATCACTCCATATAAATATCAATCTATCAGTATGTATGTATGTATGTCTTACTATTTATAATACATCTGTTTTACTATTTATCTATCGCACTATCACTATCACATTGCATCGAGTACCATAACAATAGTATATATGTTTATCAAGCAATCTATCAATTTAACCACCTATCTATCTATCTATCTGTCTGGCTGACTTTTTTTATATCTATCTTTCTCTCTATGTCGGTCTATCTATCACACCATCTCATATCAGCACCATTCCTGCGAAGGACAACATAATAACGGTAAGTCTATCTATCTATCGATCTATCTATCTACCTATTTGTCTTTCTATCTATCAATCCATCTATTTATCTATACTAGTATTATAAAGCTGAGGAGTTTGTTTGTTTGTTTGAACGGTCTGATTTGAAAAAATATTTCAGTGTTAGATAGCCCATTTATCGAGGAAGGCTATAGGCTTTATATTATCCCCGTACTCCTGCGGGAACGGGAACCACGCGGCCAGTCAGTTGATATAGTTAGTAGATATCCGCTAAGAACGGATTTTGCGACAGCGCCGGATTAAAGTATATTCTTGTATAATACAGGTTGTTTTATTTATTAATAAATAATAAATTAAAATTAAACTGAATTTTTTATGGTTATTTACACGATACAAAAACATAAACGGACTTTATAAAAGTTTCCCGGACTAATCTTTGAAAAGACTGAATCGATTTGAACGAGACTTTTACTGGAAGATAGAGGAGATAGAGGATGTTATTGAGCAATTGAGCAACATAACATAGATCAAATGTTTCCATGGAATTTGTAAAAAAAAATAATTATTCGCGGGCGATGCCGCGTTCGTTAACTTATTATTTACTGTGGCTGTAATTAAAGTTATAATATTAATAATAATATTGAATTACAGGAACCTCTCCATGTACTGGTGACAGCGGGGGTGCATTTCAGGTAAGGGTTCTCATGCGGTTTTGTTAGCGAGGACATTGTTGAATATTGTTAGATTTATTTTTATTTAAATGTCTCTGCCCACTTCTCACACCACTCGTGGAGTGCGTGAACTGTAACAATTAAATATACTTTGTTATTGTTTTTCAGATATTTGTTCCACATATGGAACAGAATGTTAGTGGGCACGTGACCGGCACATGGCACGTGCGGGGGGTCCTGTCCAAGGGGCTGCGCAGCGACAACCCCTCGCCCGAGACCCCCGATCAGATGTGCGACGAGAACCAATACGCGATATTCACCGACACGACCCCCTACATTGACTGGATACTTGATAAAATTAGTTATTCGTAACACCAGTTATTTTTCTCCAAAATGCCGTCTTTTCATTGGCTATCCTAAACCTATTGGCAAACCTAACCTAAACATTAAAAAAACTAGTATCAGATTTAGATTATACCTTATAAACAGATTTGAATAATAAGTAAATAAATATTCATATTGTTTTAACCGATTTAAAAACAGAGGGTATTTAAAAAAAGGAATCCGTCGAAAGTTCTTTCTACTTCTTGGGCAAGTAGGGTAAAGTCTTATGGACATAATTATTAATAAATATATTAATAAATATATTTTCTTTCTTTCATTCTTCCTTTACCCGCCATTCTCCAAAAAAAAACTTAGAAAGATAATTTTTTTGTAAATAACTTAAAAATAAATGGAAATGTATGATTCCCGATTGTCAAAAACTAACCTAACCTAATATTAAATAAAGGTGGGATTAAAGACTGTCTGAGAAGCGATTTCGAAAACTATTATATTTAAAAGGGTAGGTATGAGTACTCCTCAGATGGTCCTAATAGGACCCTACTATGCCATTAAGATATGACATAACATTATAAAACCGGAAAAATTTAGGGATTTCTTCAAAATTTATAAGCATATTCTTGAAGTAATTTCAGTATTTTACCGTCCTATGTACACCGTGCAAGTTTCACCGCCTGTAAGCCATTTATTAGTCCAATACAAGAAACCCTTTAACAATATTAAAAACATACATACAGCCGAACGTAGAACCTCCTCCTTTTTGGAAGTCGGTTAAAAATGACGCTTGCGCTAACACGCTAGCAAGAAAAAATATTAAATTTATGAAAAAATTTAAACATCCTGTTTAATTCTATTTCTTAAGTATTGAAGTCATTGAACTTGACCTAGTTTAGGCTAAAGTAAACGACCTCAAAGGGACCAAAGAGTCGCATAGCGACGTGGCAGCGAATAATCTTAAAAAAAATCGATTTTTGAAAGTTTGTTTCAATCGTAACTCATTGAATTGTACTTTGTTTTATTATAATAACACTAATGGATAATATAAATTAGGTACATAATGTGGGGATTTCGGCTTAAGATGAAGGAAACTATATGGTTTATATGGTATTTAGACTGGCGTATTTAAATAGATATGTACGAGGATGTATCATTTCCGTTTAATAATTAGTTGGGGAAAACCTGCGAGTATTTATTTAAACCAACAACAAATTAAAATATTATTACTATATTAATATCAATTTATTTTTGGAATTCAGTTGCAAAAGTTCAGAAATAAACATTACAAATTTTAACAATTTTGTAATTGTGGTATTGTTTCGTTTTTCACCATTTTGTGTAAATGTGGCCGTATTTTATACTCAGTAATAAATTATAATAATTATGTCAAATTTGAAGTTTTTTCTTTACCTCTGGAAATTCCTGTTTATCTAGTAAATATTGTATTTTATGATCTATCGAAAATTCTACTAACGTGATTGCAGCATTTTATTTTTTATTCTTCTTGTAGGAATAAATGTATTGGGTAACACTCTTTCATTTTGACGAATTTTTCAATAATAAACCGGACCTTAAGTGAGCCAAAGAGTTAAAAGAGTAAATGAGATCTTTAAAAGAGCAACTGTTGAGTATTAATTTACTAGAAATACTGGCTGTTTTTCGTGCATTTGCCAAAAAATGCTGGTGCGCGCAATTCGCTATCTGTGAAAAAGTAAAAATTATTCCGCGCGCTTTTTCTTTTCGCTGCATTGTTTTAATTTTAAAATATCAAGTAGTGATGAATTTATTAATTCGATACTGTTGGAAGTCCCAAAGGTAGTGTAAAAAAGCTACGTGCCCGAAAAATCTACAGATAGATACTTCAAGCCTATAAAAATTTCATCGTATTATGGAAAACAAGCAAAATTGCAAATTAATTTTCAGAAAGTGTGTTCAAAATAAAACGTCGTATGACATATATGTCATCAACCCATATTCAGCTCACTGCTGAGCTCCAGTCTCCTCTCAGAATGAGAGGGGCAAGGCCATTAGTCCATCACGCTGGCCCAATGCGGATTGGCAGACTTCACACACGCAGAGAATTAAGATAATTCTCTGGTATGCAGGTTTCCTCACGATGTTTTCCTTCACCGATTGAGACACGTGATATTTAATTTCTTAAAATGCACACAACTGAAAAGTTGGTTGGAGGTGCATGCCCCGGACCGGATTCGAACCCACACCCTCCGGAATCGGAGGCAGAGGTCATATCCACTGGGCTATCATGGCTACAATGACATATATGTGCGCTTTGATAATTACAGCCTCTGCTTACTTGTAACCCTCGCCTACCGCTCGGGCCAGCAATATCGCCTCGGCTGTAATTTTCAATTTACCGCACTTATATGTACTATTAAATCGTCGACTGCTGCATCGTTAGTTCATAATACTCTCTGCGTTAGTTCCAGATTTGGCCTCCACGTCAAAGAAGTTCGTGGCACTATACCAGAAATCATAGGCGTTTATGACTATATTATGACTATGTACATATAATTATAAATAAATAGTTTTTATTACTATAATAGCATAGTAGTAATAAGGTAAACGAGAATGTGAGTCACCGTTAGTTGAATGATTGCCCTGACATCTAACCTAACAGACGTATTAATCACAGTGTTCAATGAATTAAGTATTTAATTCTCAATTTACGTTATTGTACGTAGAATTCGGTGTTGCTTTCACATAACTTTTATTTTCTTTACATCATTTTAAACTGTGTTAGTTCAAGCTACCCGCAAAAACAGTGCAAAAGAGTTGTTTTCTTAAATGGTGTGCTATACTGGTATCTTGTTTTAATATCCATATTTGGCTGCTTTATAATTATAATACACTTACGTACCTATTTATTGATGACTGGTTACTATATCATTGTTATGAACATGTAAAGTGATAGTTTAAAAAATCGATTGGAATTATAGTTTTCTTCAAAGTTTCTACTCTACAAATATTGTAGTAAGGATTTGGTTCTTGCAACTTGTGGTGGCGATGAGTCCGCTGGCGCTGGCGCTGGTGTGGCTGCAGCTGGCGCGCGGCGACAGCGCGTGGGCGCCGCTGGAGGGCCTGCCGCTGGCCTGCGCGCACCCCTGCCGGCACTCGCGCGCCGTCGCGCTTTGGATGGAGCCCGGCCTGCCGCCCGCCCGCACCATGCGTTTCTACGTGCACGTCGACACTCACATACCCGCGAACAGTGTCATGAATGTGACGTTCGACTCCGCAGTTAACATCATCCTCACCATCCGGTCGGTAAGTGTTCCTATTAGACTAAGAGCCCGTAAACGCCAGACCTTTATCATTTTATAAAATCTATAAGTTTGTTAGCATCCTACCATAAGCATGAACGGTAGCCAACTATGAAGTTTGGACCATGGTGGCTTTGGGAGTTAGCAGGCTTTAAGGATCCACACCCTCAACCTTAGTATCGGTTTTCCACCCGTTTTCAGGAGTTCTGTTGTGATTCCGTCTTTACCTGGTGCCTTGGTGTTCTTTAGTTGTTTGAGAGCCATACTAATCTCGTATAGGCTGACGTCCGGGATATCTTCGGTATAGTGTCGGGTCAATTTGGCTCTAAGATCTTTAGCCAAATTTTCAAGAGGCTTTTGAGTAGTGGTGTATAACTGTTCATAGTAATTCTCGAACTCACTCAAGATCTCTGGCTTGGAAGAAATGATATTGTCCTGATCGGTTTTCAAACGCGTCAACTGTCTTCGCCCAATAGACAGATCTCTCGCGAACACTTTCGAGCCCCGATTATTCTCTATTGCGGTCTTGATCCGCTCGGTGTTAAAGCGCAAATCCCTTGTCTGTGACTTAGAGATCTGTCTATTTATCCGAAGGTAACTCAACGCATCCCCGGAAGACTGCAATCTCATTCCTTGACGTTTTTTCATGAGTTTAAGTGTTTGATTAGAGAATTTCTGGGGTCTTTTACGTTGGGTACGGTGGGTTTTGTAAAAGTTTGACCCAACCGAATGAGCAGTGCTCACCAGCCTGTTGTTCAAATTGCTTTTATAAAATGACGAAGGTCTAGCGGTCGCTGGCTCTCCGTCAATATTTACATTAAAAAAATATACCGATAGTCCATAACGAATCATGACAGAGTGGTATTAGATATTTCTACTAACTGAGTTTTATTTTTGACTTGCCCAGTTGGTTGAGCATCGGACACTACAATAGTCCTTAGGCATTGTGGTGTATGTACGACGTCGTACGGAAAACATTGGTCGACTGAAACAACAAGAATGACATCAAAGGATTGTTCATGATGAAATTCCTTATTTGAGGCTACACAGTGATGAGTTCCAGAAGTTTAAGATGTCACCTAGTGTCATGGAGTGTTGCTGGGAAGCTGGTTGCAGCGAAGTCACTGTTTATAATGAACTTTCACAAAATAAACCCTCCTTTTATTCAATATTACTTTATGTTTCAAGGGACACTTTGACTAACGGTGACAGCTTCGAGCTTCGTTTCGACAAAGAACTGTCAGGCCTGAGCTTCATAGTGGAGGGCTCTGCTCCGGGACTGACCCCTTTGACAGGCCTGGCTATCAATGACAAGGAGTTCTGCGAGGAGCCCGATGTGGTAAGCAGTCAGCATTATTTTAACTATTTATCTCTAAACCGGTGTAACCGATTACGTTCAAGATTCTGGGTGTTGCATGAATGGCTAAAACAGATCCTGAAGTAAAAATAAAAAAAGTCTCCATTTTGAAATTGCTTGTTCCTGCACTGATTTCGTTCAAAATTGATTACTGTGTGTGTGTTCCATGTGGATACAGTCACATGTTTCCGCTAGTTACTTATGTGTATTATGTTTGTATTTCAAGGGATATCTCCGTAAGTACTTGGCAGGAAAAGGTGTGCTAGATAAACGCGAATATCCGTGGGTAAGTCATTAAAACTAAACTTTAAAGAAAAACCGATTTCATAAAACACTAAAAAGCGATAAATATAACATCGTGCCTATGTCCTATTTATCGCCTCCGCTTTTCCCTTCCAATAGATATCTTGAAATTATCTAACTAACGAACCGTTTTCTATAAATCCTGTGGGAAACTGCTCTAAGGTCCAATTTATTACTTCACAAAATCTCATCCAAATCGGTTCAGTGGTTTAGTCGTGAAAACAGACAGGCAGACAAATTTTCTCATTTATAAGTAAGTATGGACTTTTCGCAAGTGTACAAGTAAAACATATTAAGAAACAATTGTTTTTTTTTAAAGAAAGCCGTGATTCGAAAATCAAATACCAATTGTGGTAAAGCACACGTGGACGGCACACGAGTGATAGAGAACGGACCGGCACAGCCCGGCGCCTGGCCGTGGCATGCCGGTATACATGTGCTGAGCAAACACCCACCCGTGGGATACAAGTACATATGCGGTGGCACGCTTATATCCAATTACTTTGTGTTAACAGGTAACTAAAGCTTTTACTTCACATATACTAGAAATTCAAATATTTGCTACTAAGCGATATTAATGAAATTAAAATTAATGAAGCGAAAATTACACCATACATGCTATCTACTGATCGGTTTGAAAGCGGTGCGAATTGCCTACATTTGCTTGGTACATGAAGCACACCTGGAACTTTTATGAAGGTTGCGCCAGACATGGTATACTGGTTCTGATGCTTGTACTAGGTACTTAATTTGGTCGTGACTTGCCCAAGTGGTCGAGGTATCAGGCACTACAATAAAAAATGCGTTTGTTTCAACCACAAAATCTCCAATACACCCAGGACAAATACTGATTTTGTTGTGTGCCGGACCAAGGTGCGTTAGGAACCTTAGTAACTTTAATTTTAAGTTTTCGACCAATTATTATTATTACCCAAGTGCTTGTAAACTAAGCCTAATTGAAATAAATGGACTTTGACTTTGATGTGTAGTTCAAAAAATGGCCTCAGCTCATAGTGCTACATGACCTTTAAAAATAGGGGATGTAGATATTCAGCTGGAACCACAGCAACACAATAGCGTTAATGTATCATTGCACAGTTTAAAATAACGATTTTTTGTTATTATTATCTACCTACTGTATGATATCCACAAACGGTTTTAACATACGTCAATGTTAGTGAATTAGTCTACTATAGATGGTACGTTATTTGCTACTGTTCTCTTTATATCACATTTTGTGTTATTCGGTTGAACTTTTTTTAATTGATTTTTTTTATAGCTGCGCATTGCGTTGTCGCCTGGTTTGGAGGTACAGCCATGGCGCCAGAAAAGCTGCAAGTGGTTCTCGGACAACATAATTTGAATGTAAAAGAACACCATAGCCAAAAAATGAAGGTATGTTTGAACATCATGAACATCATAGTTGTGATAGCTCTTCATAAATTGTATTATGTATTTCTCCGAGTCTTATCATATCAACGCTAGTTTAACACATAAGGTCTGGCTCATTTTTTGAGCAAAGGATCAGCCTGGCTGTCCAGCACGGAAATGCAGCCAGTATTCTTGCTACAATCCTATTTTTTTAAGAAACTAAATATTACTTGTCTCAAACGGTGAAGGAAAAACATAGTGAGGAAACCTGCATACCAGAGAATTTTCTTAATTCTCTGCGTGTGTGTGAAGTCTGCCAATCCGCATTGGGCCAGCGTGGTGAAGTAGGGCTTAAACCCTCTCATTTTGATATGAGACTCGAGTTCAGCAGTGTGCCGAATATGGGTTGATAATGATTACGATTGATAGTATAAAAAAATCGACGCCAATTTAGTGCATAATAAATAGACTATTATTTTTCAGGTAGAAAAAGTAATTATACACGAGCGTTACAACTACAAACGTCGATTTGCGAACATCGCGCTGCTGAAGTTGTCGTCGGCCGCGTCCTTCACCAGCTTCGTGCAGCCCGCGTGCTTGTGGCGCAGCGGCGTCCACTCCAGGGGCACTGCGTCAGCACTTGGAGTTGTGAGTCACTTGGGACTTAATACTGGGCAAGAGACCACCCGTTGTCACTTATAAAGGTCCGTTTATGTCTACAGACATTTAGCGTGCCAGACACGTGCCGTGGCAGACAGTATAATATTATTCTATTCTTATTAACGTATTTATATGTATCGTAACGCAACCGCGCAGACGTTGACAGATACGGGCCGAACCCGGCCAGTGTTTGCGGAAAGAATATTTTGTCAGTCTGGTTCATGTCTGTAGAGTCCTTTTTATGAAAACTGAACTAAAACTGACAGCGCCTTACACAAATGACAACTAGACCGCCATTACCAAATGACAATGAGCGCCATTAAGATATTAGCGCCGCGTTAGGGAACTTCTTTCATGAAAAGGCAGCTACCTGCTGGGCAGTGTGAATAGACGGTGTCTGTGGGTGTCTGCTACGCTACTTGTCTGTCACGCACTGTGTCTGTAGATATAAACGGACCTTAAGCCGTGATAGTGTAGTAGATATGACTTGCAACCCGTGATAGATAAGACTATCCCGCCCATGGACACCCGGTACCAACCCACTTTACTATTTATGGTTTTAAAATTACGCACCACCTGCGGAGGTATCGGTAGAAATTCTCTTTTCACTCTTGAGTCACTAAGGATCTCTATCACAGGCTCTATAGTAAATTCCGCTCTAAGGACCCTGCTCGTATTCACGACAGGAGAAGGCTATGCTTTGGTAGCGTCTCCACGACCTCTGAATCTGATTCATAGGGGGTAGATTATATCTGGTCCGGGCCATGCACCTCCTTTTAAGTTATGTTCATTTATGTAAATAATGCATGTCTAAAACTCACGAACACGCAAACTTTACTTCTTTATAATATCAGTATAGATTGAAAAACCGTATGCTAAAAAGTGTCATAATTGTTGATTAATTTTGTGAAAGTACATCGGAAATGCCTATTAAAAACTACTGCTTATGATATTTTGACGGAGTGATGAACTTAAACACCCGTTGTTTGCGGTATGTATTTATAGAATAAGTTTATTTCTTTTACCTTAACCTACATGATGATATATTTTATTTTATAATCAATGCTATAGTTTTATCCTGGCAACAGTTTAGTCACGCCGAGAGCGGGCCATTTTACGTGCGATCCGTCTTGAGCAGTTCTCGGCTCTTGTCTTCGCCAGTTGTGGTCGTTGTACCTCGGAGATGGCGCTCAGGTGCTTAGCGACTTTGGAAGAACATGTTACAGCTCATGGGTGTAGCCAGGATTGTGTTTAGGGCAGCTATACCTATATTGAATATCTCACATTAGTAATTGATACTGTCCGACCAAACCGGTTTTCCAGCCGAAACCGAAACCGAATTTCAGCTTCAGCCTCAGTTTCGGTTTCGGGCGGTTTTTAGCCGCAACGATTATTTCTTAAGTAACCAACCGCTCTGCTAGGGGCGGGGGGAGCTGCCCCCCATGTTACAACTCGCTAAGCTACATGCTAAATTATTGAAATGTGGTGGCTTTTGCTTCAGGTAGCGGGCTGGGGCTTCGATAACGACGACACTTTGCCCGGCTCCCTCCAGCAAGTGCTGCTGCCCATAGTCTCAGCAGAGACCTGCAGGCAGAGCTATCCGGCGTACTATTCCCTCGCTTTGAACCGCGGCAGCTTCTGCGCGGGATATCACAATAATGGTAATTATTATCATCACACTATCCTAAGTTACTTTTTAATTTTTTACAAGTTAGCCATTGACTACAACCTCACTTAATGGTAAGTGATAATGTAAGATGATGATCTAAGATGGAAGCAGGCTAACTTGTTAGGAGTAGGATGGAAATCCACACCAATTTCAATTTCTATACGACATCGTACCGGGATATAAAATCGCTTGGCGATACGTCTTTGCCGGTAGGATTCAATTGTGTGAAAAGTAGATGACAAGTTGATTAATTTAACACTATCGCCCTACATCTAAGTGCGTGTTGCCAGTGATGACCTGGTCGCTAACTATGTGCCTCTTAAAAAAGTCACAGCGGGCGATGGAATGAGTTATTCTCGAAGTATCTCTGTATCGAATCAGTTAGGAGGAGATCCGCAGCAGAACCAAAGTTACCGACATAGCTCAACGAGTCGCTAAGCCGTGGCAATGGGAGGGGCACATAGCTAGAAGATTGGTGTTGAGGTCCCAAGGTGCTGTGGTAGGGACCCCGCACTAGAAAACGCAGCGTTGGCCCGCACCAGGTGGCCTGACGACATCAAGCGAGTCACAGGTATTCGCTGAATGCAAGCGGCTCAAGATCATGATATACGGAAGTCCCTAAAATAGGTTTAGGTGCCGTAGTGGATGTCCACCGACTGATATGATGATGATGATGACCCTAAACCCGCTGCTGGGGACGCATGGTGGGTCTAAGCTTCATATCCCCTGTCCTATAAAGCCTTCCCCTGTATAGGGCCGTTAAAATGATCACACAAATCGATTTTTTTTACACAGGAACGGGAGTTTGCAACGGTGACAGCGGAGGAGGTCTCGTGGTAAGTTTGTAAAGTCAAAGTCAAAATTAATTTATTTTAAGTAGCCAGTTTTCAAGCACTTTTGAAACGTCGGACTAAGCTTTGTTATTACGGTGATAAGTAAAATCCAAAATTGAAAATTAAAGTTATGCTTGCGGTAATTACTGAAACTTATGATTAGGTATTGCTGAGAAAAATGAGAAGTTTGTTAAGCCCGACCTCTATTTGAGCAGTGTGGTGGGTCGAAGCTCCATACCGCCTCTCCAAAAGGAGGCAGGCCTGGGCCTGTATTAGGCCGTTAAATAATTATAGCCCAAATCACCAAACTCAGAATATCATCACACATCACAATACATCATCATCTGGACTAAAAAACCGATATTTTTCTAGGTTAACGTCCCTAACGAGACAGAGTCAGGCAGCGGAGAGGTGTCAGGCTCCTGGTACGTCAGAGGCATCGTGTCCAACGCCCCGCCACTACCTGACAGGCTGACCTGTGACCCGGACCATTACAGCGTGTTCACGGACGTGGACAAATACACGGACTGGATTGATGGCCAAATGGATGCCTGACAAAACAGCCGACCTATTCACTAAATTGTACGAGTATATTAGCCACCCAATAAAATTAACATCAAATCAATAACAACGCATTACACTTATTCCGTAAAGCTCATTGTTAACGAAAATCACAATGTCAACTGGCAATATCCACACCTACTAGTAAGTATCCACGCTTTCGAATGACATGTTTTTCGAATCCGGTCCGGGGCATGCACCTCCATCTTTTCAGTTATGTGCATTTTAAGAAATTAAATATCACGTGTCTCTAACGGTGAAGGAAAAACATCGTAAGGAAACCTGTATACCTGAGAAGTTTCCTAATTCTCTGCGTGTGTGAAGTCTGCCAATCCACATTGGGCCAGCGTGGTGGACTATTGGCTAACCCCCTCATTCTGATAGGAGACTCGTGCTCAGCAGTGACCGAATGTGGGTATGGGTTGATAAATATGAATAAAATAATGTTGTCTTCCATGAGACACTGCATTCAGCTATCAAAAAAATTATACTGAATACAAAACCATGTGTCTTATTAATTACTATTAACAACTAGTTGGTAATTATTGTATTTAGGTCGTTGAGTAAAGTTATAGAATATTCATATTTTAGCTGGTGGGAGGCGTCGTTTTCAATTCATATAGATTTTATTTTCCTACTTCCTAGCTGAGATAAGTACCTACTGCCTAGCAAAAAACTACCATTACCATTTGCAATTATTTGTGTGGCCAAGGCTAAGGCCAAAGTAATTTTGAGGTTGAAGAGTTACACATTTATTCAACTCAACAGGAAAATCGGATTTTTTGGAGATTTATTATTATTAATCACTGACAATGATGTCTGCTAGGTTAAAGATTAGCTGATCCTCATCTCTGTAACCTGCCAGACGTGTTTGTCAGTGTTTCACTCATTGATTAAATTTTTAAAATTAATAGATATTCAATTACGGTGAATAGGAGATTTTTTGATAACTTTTGCTTTGTGTCCTAAGGAACGAAGCATATTTAACTTATCAACTAGTCTAATAACTAAAACTTCATGACGTGGCAATGTGTTCCGAGTGATGCTTGAAGAAAAAACAAACAAAATTGGAAAGCAGTTGAGTATTATATTCTGTATTTAATTTTCATTATTTTTGTATATTCTATATCCATACATACGAGTAGGTAGGTACTAGATTATAAATTAAATTGTATTTTCTTTTTGTGATTTAAAAAAAAAACAGTTTTCGTAAATGCGTACCTAGTTTAGGGTTTGCTACACGTTCTCATTGCTAAAACAAAAACTACGATTATGTATTTAAAATTTTCGTCTGTTTTGGCTAATCTCTGGACCAGTTGAACCGATTTCTACTGGAAGATAGTGGAGATTATTGAGCAATAAATTATTATTGATCACTTTTTTATCCCGGAATAATCTATGCTTTCTGCGGGTTTTGTGAATAGGGTTTTATTTTATAGCATAGGCGAATTAGTTGGCTCTTGAATCATCTTTTTGTGGCGATGAGTCCACTGGCGCTGGCTCTGCTGTGTCTGCAGCTGGCGCGCGGCGACGGCGCGTGGGCGCCGCTGGAGGGCCTGCCGCTGGTCAGCGCGCACCCCTGCCGGCACTCGCGCGCCGTCGCGCTGTGGCTGGAGCCCGGCCTGCCGCCCGCCCGCACCGACCGCTACTACGTGCACGTCGACACGCACATACCCGCGAACAGTGTCATGAATGTGACGTTCGACTCCGCAGTTGACATCATCCTCACCATCCGGTCGGTGAGTGCTCATAATTACGTTTTCTACTAACAATACAATAGGCTGTATAGTGTATGAGGTGCTAGATTGAGTAAACGCAGGTGTTATACAGAAGGTGGGAGAACCTATGGAGAGGAGATCATAGATCCGTCAGATAGATCTCCACACACTCTGTAGTAAATAGCAATAAATGATCAAAGAAAGTCTGTGGACACAGACAGCAACAGTCATCTTGAAAAGTCCTACCTAAAAAAGATCTTCGTTCAATAACAATGAATGTTGTATAACGGTTAAAAAGAGACAAAAACAACAGTTTCATTCGGAATGTGACATAATTAGCAAGAGGTCCACCATTATCCTTAGTTGCGTTTATTTCGTAGCGTTGAAATATTTTAGCAGCAATCAACTATCCTCCAAAGACACCGCCATCAAAACACCTCACAAACATTTTATAAACGGAAAAAGATCATTTTTATATATTGCTGGTCCCAGATTTGATGAATGAACCGTTACAATGTCCAAATTAGTGTCATTTTTAAATAATCAGTTATAAACTGGTTTAATTTCAGCTGGATTGACAGTTGCACAATCAATATAAGGGCAAGTACTTTCTAAAATGCATGATTTCAACAAAAACTTGAAATTTAAAAAAATGTTAACAGCTGGGCATTCTAAATTATTTTTGGTAATTGATTTCATAAAAAATCAATATTTATAAAATAAAAGATTTTTCGGAATTTTCATTTTTTCTATAACAAGCTGGGCCCAAAATGGCCGGTGTTCTGTAAGTCCAACATTTAATTTTCACTTACAATTCACCACTCTGTGAACACCGGCCATAATGATAGTTTTTTTCGTTCAAGAACGAGACGTTTTCAAGAGGTTCTTTGACTGATGGCGACAGCTTCGCGCTTCGCTTCGACAGTGAAATGGCGGGCCTGAGCTTCATAGTGGAGGGCTCTACTCCGGGACTGACTCCTAACCTGACAGGCCTGTCAATCAATGACCAGCAATACTGTGAAGAACCTGATGTGGTGAGCATTCAGCATTATTAAGAAGAGCTTAGTTTAAGTTGAGCTTTGAGCTTTGGGCTTTGAATTAGTATCAGCCAAAATGCAGATTTGGTTTAGTGAATACGAAAAACACAATCTAAATATATTTTTTGTATTTACAGGGATATCTCCGTAAGTACCAGGCAAAGGAGGCGCTGAGAAATAACGAATATCCTTGGGTAAGTAAACAACTATGGGTGTTTGCGCAGTAAACGATATGGTGTCGGGAACCATGTACGTTTTTGAAATAGGTTTTGTTTACAGGACTTTTAAAATGCCACGTTTGTCAAGGGCAGGCATAGTTATATACAGCAATTTTCTCTTCTTCTGCAATAGTTTTCTCATTCCAAATAAAACTTCAGTACTAATTATCTAATTAAGCTTAAGCAATTATTATTTTCATCTTTTTAAGAAAGCCGTGATCCGAAAATCCAACACCAATTGTGGAAGACCACACTTAAGTAGCACACCTGCGATAGAGAACGGTCCCGCGCAGCCCGGCGCCTGGCCGTGGCATGCGGCTCTGTATAGTTTGAGAAACTATGCGACCAAATACATATGCGGTGGCACGCTCATTTCTAAAAACTTTGTTTTAACAGGTAAGTAAACCTTTCGTGCTTTCATTCCCAAGCTCTAATAATAATCTGCTATATAACACGACAGTGCCGTGATAGCCCAGTGGATATGACCTCTGCCTCCGACTTCGGAGGGTGTGGGTTCGAATCCGGTCCGGGGCATGCACCTCCAACTTTTTAGTTGTGTGCATTTTAAGAAATTAAATATCACGTGTCTCAAACGGTAAAGAAAAAACATTGTGAGGAATCCTGTACTTCAAAGTATTTTCCTAATTCTCTGCGTGTGTAAAGTCTGCTAATCCGCATTGGGCCAGCGTGGTGGACGACGAGATTACCGCCTTGTGGAAAGTTGAAGCAACCGTTATATTACTGTTTCAATATTCTTATAGCGAAATACTGCGACCAACACCTTAATAAGCTTTCGCTTGACTGTTGGATCAAGGGTCGGATATAGAAGAAGGTAATCCTTGAGACGGCGTGTATTGTAAGGACATTCCTCACTGGAGCCAGAGCTATTCAACCTTTATGAAAACAGGGAGGTCTGACTATAGCGCATCCTTAGTTATTTCAGATACACGCCGTGATAACGATAATTTAACGACTACGGTTGTGGTGGTAAATGTTGAAGGCAAATGGTCGCGACGTATATCTTTAACCCGGTGGTTAGATCTACTCAAAAATATACAGTAAAGTACCATCTAATTGGAAAGGACATTTATGTTTTCTTTTTTTATAGCTGCGCACTGCGTTTATAACTGGACTACAGGCATGGCTTTTCCAGCAATAACTTTGACAGTGGGTCTAGGACAACATGTTTTGAATGAAAACAGTAGCCATTCTCAAGTCAAGAAGGTAGGCATATTACTGTACTAGAAGCACTTCTCATCTGACATTTATATGAAAATTTATAAAAAAAGTTAATTCTAGACACCAATTCAGGCAGTTTTGCAGGAAGATTTCCACGCTTTCGAGTAGCTTTTTTAGTAGCTGTAGCCGTGACCGAGATTTCGTGGAAGTATTACTGCAACTTTTATTTCTGCAGCGAAGCAACATTAAACTTAGACACGACACAGGGCAGCATTTTGTAGGAAGTGTTCTTTGCTTACCCGACGAAGTAATATTATCTTTATAAACGACGGTGTTTCTCTGAATGATTGGTCATCAATATTATTACTGTAAAAAGTCCTTACTTTGAAATTTGTTAAAAGTTATTAAGATTCATTACCATCTTCTTTTCCTTATTTCAATCCTTTCCATTTGCTTCTATCATTCGTCAACTTATCATCTAATCCTTTTGCAAAACTTCGATTATCTATTATTTGGCCTTCTTCTTCTAATTATTCTAGTAATATGACTTTTATCCCTCCGCATAACATATCCATATAAAGCTAACCTTTTACTCCTCAACTTTTCAGACACTAGCGCCACTTTCAGCCTTCCCCTTATATATTCAGTAGCGGACGCCCGCGACTTCGTCCGGGGAATTTATTTTTTACAAATCCCTCGGGAACCATGGATTTTTCCGGAATCAAAAGTAGCCTGTGTTTCAATCCAGTCTATAATATATCTCAATACCAAATTTCAGCTGATTTGGTTCAGTAGTCAAGGCGCGAAAGAGTAACAAATATTCAAATCATCAGAAATCATCAGTTTTGGCAAATCTCGGGAAACCATGGATTTTTTCGGGATAAAAAGTACGCCTATGTGTTAATCCAGAGTAAAATCTATTTAGATTCCAAATTTTAGCCAAATCGCTTCCGTAGTTGCGGCGTTAAAGGGTAACAAACATCCGAACAAACATACATACAAACATCCATACAAACTTTCGCGGTTACAATGTTAGTAGGATTCCTTCATGCATCCTAGTCATACCATGCATCCATGTAAACATACCCATTTTTCTTTAACGGAACGGAAACGGTTTTTCCTTTTACTGAAAACTTTCTGATTCATACAACATGGCAGGTCTAACAGGTAGTCCAGTACATTTTACCCAAAAGTTATGATTCAATTTCGCTAATTTCTTCCAGGTTGAGAGAGTGATTATTCACGAGCGTTATAACAACATAAAACTATTTAACAACATAGCATTGCTGAAGTTATCGTCGGCGGTGTCAGTCACGAACTTCGTGCAGCCCGCGTGTCTGCGGCGCGGGGGAGAGCTCTCCGCGCCCACCGCGTCCGACGTAGGAGTTGTGAGTGACTAGGGACTCGGTCCGCTTCAATCACAAAGAAGTTCGTAAGATACTTTTCGTCGCGTAAATAAAATTATGATGATGATGATGATGATGATGATGATGATGATGACGATGATGATATTTTATTTATTTCTCAGTTCTCACTTGTTATAGTGGCCCCTCACTGACAATTTTTAGTTGGCCGATATTTTTTTTTTTTTATTATTATTATTCTTTACAAGTTAGCCCTTGACTACAATCTCAATAGTAAGTGATGATGCAGTCTAAGATGGAAGCGGCTAACTTATTAGGAGGAGGATGAAAATCCACACCCCTTTCGGTTTCTACACGACATCGACCGGAACGCTAAATCGCTTGGCGATACGTCTTTGCCGGTAGTTGGACGACTTTTTAATTTTGCGTTATTTAATTGGACGGTATTTAGTTGAACAAATGTGCGGGCTGCCATAAGGGCCCTACTCACACATCTGCCGCAGGGGCAATCTAGGGTGCACGGCGGTTGTGGCGATATCGGGAGTATCTCTACACACTTGCCTGCCGTGCAGTGTTCCAGAATAAGCCGAGCTGAGCACACGTATTGAGAATGGCACCCATATTATCGACCACTCAAAAGATTGGAGTAGCCTTGGCGCTTTCTGTGGTGCTACCTCAAAAAAAAGGAAAAGGAGATACTGGGTGAAGAAATGGCTACAGAAAAGAAGTCAGTTATGCCACATGAATATTATAAAAGTACACATTTTGATTCTACGCTGTTTGTACGTGCACTCCGTGTGACAGCTGCTGACAAACTGACTGAGAAATTGCCCCATTCGCGCTACACACGCACCGACGGCAGGGACGACTTAGGGATCAAGGATAGTCTCGCGCCCCTGCCGCCCTGCCGCAGGGCCATCCTCCCAAATTGCCCCGGCATGCCTACACACATCACAATTAAGGATGCAATTAAGGGTCATCCCCACTCCTACACCCTAGATTGCCCCTGCGGCAGATGTGTGAGTAGGGCCTTATACATCGCTATACCTGTTCTACCGAATAACTCGGCCAACTAAAAGTTGTAAGTGAGGGGCCACCCTAAAGGGCTATTTTTGCCACAGGTACCGGGCTGGGGCTTGGGCAACGACGACACTTTGTCCGGCTCCCTACAGCAAGTGCTGCTGCCCATAGTCTCGGCAGAGACCTGCGTCAGCAGCCAACCGCCCTATTCTTCCTACAATTTAGACCGGAACGGCTTCTGCGCAGGATATCATAATAACGGTAATATTTAATTTTTTATTTTTTTATTTAGTAATAGTTTAATTGCAGGAAGAAGATTTGACTGTGGATGTATTGGGGAGACAGCACAAATGTGGTTGTGTGAAATATAGTATCCTGTAGCCTGTAGTCTCCAAGAATTAAATAATCTTTCGTAGAATCCTTTAAAAAACTTTTAAAGGACGTTAAAAGACCTTTTGTAAAGCCATACTGTTCATGATGAAACAAGTTATTTAAATTAAAATGACATAAAAGTTGATTTATTATTATTTTTTCAAAGACCTTGCTAAGTGTTGACAATATTGTAATCGGTCTATAATTATTAAGATCTGATTTGTCTTCCATCCATTCTGTCGGAAAAATACCTAAGTCCACACATTCATTAAAAATAATGGCTAAGTGGGGAGCAATGACATATACAATCTTCTGAAAATAGAGTAGAAATACGACCCTCCCCTCGGTTAGCTATAGTACGCTACACCGTCCAAGTGCCGGTAGGCGGTCTTCACCACATAATACCCGTAAATAAATCAATAAAGCCAAGCGCTCTTTCACAAATTTGCCAAAGGAGAAGTTTGAAATGGGGCTCACTCTTCAGAACGATACAGAAATGAAAACTTAAAATCTAGTAAATAATTACATTTTAATGTTTTTTGCAGGAACGGGAGTTTGCAACGGAGACAGCGGAGGGGGTCTCGTGGTGAGTTTGCGTCGTTTTTGGGGTTCCGTTGAGCAGAAGGAACCATTATAGTTTCGCCATGTCCGTCCGTCCGTCCTTCCGTCCACGGTTTAGCGCAGAGACTATTACAACTACTACAAGGAAGCCTACTTGTGATTAGTTGTGCGCGAAAGCGCCACAGTTTGGGATATTTCATTCATTTATTTCAGTTATTTTCATTTTAACACTAAAATACTGTACGGATTTTCATGAAATATTCATGAAAATCCGATGGAAAATGGAATTTATTAACCAATTTTAATTTTTTTTTGAAACAGTATACTTCTAGATATACTTTTAGATGTATCTGGAAGTATACTCTTTCAAACAAAAACAGTAATTTTGTGATTTCGTTGTTTATGAACCGATTCTGATAATTCTTTTTTTGTTGGAAAGGATGTGTTTCGAGGGTGGTACCATGATAAGGAAACCAGAATCTGATGATGGAATCCTGAAGATAATTGGTCGAGGGGAACTTTTGAAAATTGGAGGGTTGGCCAGTGCGTTTCTTAATTTTATAACTTTTAATTTTAAACACTGTTCTTTCATTAGTAAAATCTTGATATTTTATAAGTATAATTTTGTCAAATAAGAACAAAACAATTCGGGTGCTACTAAAAATGTAAAAACCTGAGCCGCAGCTCGCTCAGTTTTTGTCTCTCCCACATGATGGACCCGGCACCGGCACGATGAATCCATGCTAAGCTACTAGTAGATCTTTTCGTAACTTCCACTGGTCCACCGATATAAGCTAGTTTAGCATCTGTCTTGTTCCAGGTTAACATTCCCAACGAGAAAGAGTCAGGCAGCGGGACGGTGTCAGGGTCCTGGTATGTCAGGGGCATCGTATCTCATTCTGTGTCAGTTGATGACACTCAGATATGCGACGCGAACTATTATAGCGTGTATATGGACGTGTACAAATATATGAAGTGGATTGATGACCAAATTTGGAACGATACCGGACGAGAAGTTCTGGCTACATAGTTCCAAATATATTTAATAGCGTTAAATTGCATTAATAGAAGAAAGGCAATTAATCAAGGAGCTCTTGGGAAGGAAAACTGTATAAATTTTTACGTGGGGAATCACTTTATTTTGATTTATTTATTTATTAATTCGATTTTTAATAAATAATTATAAATTGACTTAATTAATGGCTTTTCAATCTAATTACCTATGTCTGTAAACATGACAATGCCAGTTTTTCATTTCCCTTCCCATATAAGCTTGCGTGTACGTCATTAAGCATGTTGTATGTTAAATAAATGTTTAGTAGAGGAGTCAGAAATAAAGAAAAATAAAGAAATAAACTTTGACGGCCTCCGTGGAGCAGTGGTATGCGCGGTGGATTTACAAAACGGAGGTCCTGGATTCGATCCCCGGCTGGGCTGATTGAAATTTTCTTAAGTGGTCCAGGTCTGGCTGGTGGGAGGCTTCGGCCGTGGCTAGTTACCACTCTCCTGACAAAGACGTACCGCCAAGCGATTTAGCGTCCCGGTACGATGTCATCTAGAAACCGAAAAGGGGTGTGGATTTTCATCCTCCTCCTGACAAGTTAGCCCGCTTCCATCTTAGACTATATCATCACTTACCATCAGGTGAGATTGTAGTCAAGGGCTAACTTTTAAAGAATAAAAAAAAAATAAAAAATAAAGAAAAAAAAACAAATACATCAAATACCTAGCTAAACCAAGTGAACTCAGTAGCAAACGCAAACCAGTTCTATGATATGCCGGTCATTATCACTCAGGCCAGCTTCTGTTTATGTTTTGATGTTCGTAGTTTTGTTTCGTATTCACAAGAAACCGGTCGTGTTATACTTAGTTCAAAATGGCGAATAAGGAAAATAGACAAGTGAATTGAGTAGCCACTTTATTGATCAATAACTTGTACTCGTGTATTATTCGAATATTTTTTTAAATAATCTCAGTTAACGCGTCGCTTGTGCAAGCTCTGTTTCAGTTTGTATATACAGTATTATTTTCTTCAGATAAATTATTCGTTCAGTCAGTCAGTTAGGGATCAGCCATCAGGTGAGTTGTGTGTCTTTGGAGCGGTTTCTGACAGCAACCAGTAGAGAACTCTGCCGTCAACTACTGATCGAGCACGTCAGCTCGCTTCAGGCGTTTGATTTACGGAGCTACCAGTGAGCGATTGGGATGTGGAGTCGTTCTTTGAACTTTTTATTGTTAAAATTTATTTATCCAATTTTATACAATTTTACAATAATATTAAAACTACGTACCTACATATCTATAACTACATATTTTAAAAAGGAAATATACTAAATTTAAATTATATCTAAAGGCTCAGGCGTCGTAGAATTCGTCCGAATCGACGATCATAGGTAAAGTGCCCAGAAGGCTGGCAGTATTGCCACGTTGTATGGCAATACTAAATCTTTGGCTTAAATATAGGCCAGCCTTCTGGTCACGGGAGGTGTCGATTAACCGCTTTGCAATTTCTTTGTAAAGAAAGCGAGTACTCGGACCCCACGGTCCTAGTGTTTCGCCCGCAAACGGCTCAAATATGTAATCTCCGACGAGAATGCTATATTTGCGCCGCTTGAGGGTCTCTGCTGATGAAGCAGCAGCGCCCGCACATCCCATCGTGCCAGGAAGATGTGAAGGCGCAAGGGTGTCTACGCAAGTCGCGTCCACACCAAAGGCCTACCCATCTTCCATGGCATCAAAGACATGCCGTCTCGTCTTTTACCATCGTCACGCGCCAAACCGTTAGGTTCTAAAACGGCTGGCACGCCGGCGGTGACAAGAGCACGACGTATGATGTCGTTCAGGCTAGCGTGCCGCGGAATACAATTATTATTATTCATTACAATTGTTTTTGATTTCCGGTTGGCATTTCCAGATATTGGTGGGTCTCATCATTGCGAGTAAACCG
Organism: Bicyclus anynana; assembly: GCF_947172395.1. Classification (NCBI taxonomy): domain Eukaryota; kingdom Metazoa; phylum Arthropoda; class Insecta; order Lepidoptera; family Nymphalidae; genus Bicyclus; species Bicyclus anynana. Next base: position 5,334,644 of record NC_069105.1, read on the forward strand.
AAAGGCATCAGTGATAATCCTTAATATATACAAGCGGTAGCGATGAGTCCGCTGGCGCTGGCGCTGGTGCTGCTGTGGCTGCAGCTGGCGCGCGGCGACAGCGCGTGGGCGCCGCTGGAGGGCCTGCCGCTGGCCTGCGCGCACCCCTGCCGGCACTCGCGCGCCGTCGCGCTGTGGCTGGAGCCCGGCCTGCCGCCCGCCCGCACCGACCGCTACTACGTGCACGTCGACACGCACATACCCGCGAACAGTGTCATGAATGTGACGTTCGATTCTCGCGTTGATGTAACCTTTACTCTTCGATCGGTAAGTTTAACCCCTAATGTAAAAAATGTCGGGAATCCTTTTTATCCATATTTACTAATATTTATCCATTCTTATACTATAATAAAATTGCGAAAGTAAGTAAACTACTGAACCGATTACGCAACGCTTTGATTTGGTATGTCATTAAAAATATATTGAAAACGATACAACGCCTAAATTGACGCAACTAATGAGCTATTGAGGTATCGTCATTCGTCGTATGTAGTGAAGGGAAATAGACAAATGACAAAATGATATTTGCGCAGCTGTTTGTTGACATTTGTCTTCAAATGTCTTTCATTGCGTTGGGACGAAAGAGATACTCCGCCGCCAGTAGTCCAAATTTTCTCTAACGAAATATGTGGCGTGCTAGGCGAACAGAACGTGGTCTTTGGGTTCCACATGGAACCCTTATAGTTTCGCCATATTGTCTGTCCGTCCGTCCGTCTGTCTGCGGTCTAACGCAGGGACTATTACTATTAGAAAGCTGTAAAGGGTTCCTTCCCTACATGCAAAGCGAGGGTGAATTGTACATTGTCTATCCCATGGTGTGGGGTATCGTTATAGGTATTTTTGTACGCGCTGTAAAATGCTAACCTAATCTACGGAACCCTACCCAGCGCGTGGTCCGACACGCACTTAAATAATTGTGATGTGTGGCATAATGTAGAAATAAAGATATTTTCTTTCTTTCTTTCATTTGGCCGGTTATTTTAACAATAAATTTTGGTGAAGCTAGCTAGATTAGATACATAGTGTGATCAATGTTAAAAATAACAGCATTTTTGGTATTATGTTTAAGGACAGGTGGAAGTATTCAAGAGTGTCTTTGACTAACGGCGATGGCTTCACGTTCGGCATCGACAAAGACCTGTCAGGTCTGGGCTTTATAGTGGAGGGCTCTTCTCCAGGACTGACCCCTCACTTGACAGGTCTATCTATCAATGACAAGGAGTTCTGCGAGAAGCCTGATGTGGTATGCATGTTAAACCAAATTACCTTCATTATTCAAATCATATTCGGCTCACTACTGAGCTCGAGTCTCCTCTCAGAATGTGAGGGGTTAGGCCAATAGTCCACCACGCTGGCCCAATGCGGATTGGCAGACTTAACACCCGCAGAGAATTAAGAAAATTCTCAGGTATGCAAGTTTCCTCACGATGTTTTTGTTCACCGTTTGAGACACATAATATTTTATTTCTTAAAATGCACAATGCAATGCAGATGTAATCGAAGATGGAAGCGAACTAACTTGTTAGGAGGAGGATGAAAATCCAGACCCCTTTCGGTTTCTACACGCCTTCGTACTAACCGCTAAATTGCTTGGCGTTACGGCGGCTGAAGCCTCCCACCAGCCAGACCTGGACCAATTAAGAAAACCTCAATCAGACCAGGCGGGAATCGAACCCAGGACCTCCGTCTTGTAAATCGACCGCGCACACCACTGCGCCACGGATGGCGTCAAGGCCGAGGTGCATAACACGAGCCGGATCATATCCACAAGGTTATCACGGCCCGTATTTGTTAAATCAAAATCAAAATCAAAAATCATTTATTTCAAGTAGGCTCAGTTTACAAGCACTTTTGACACGTCAGTTGACTATTTGTAAAGATTCTACCACCGGTTCGGAAGGCAGGTTCTGCTGAGAAGATACCGGCAAGAAACTCAACAGTTGCTCTTTTGAAAAAGTCATACAGTATTATAATTTACAATTGATAACAATTACTAATAATTTACATTTCTTATAGTTTTACTTCCTGTGTGAAGGTGTTATTGTTTCATAATACTAGATTAATATTTACAGGAATATCTTCGGCATTACGAAGCAGATGATACGAAGCTGGAAGATGACGAGTATAAGTTGGTGAGTTGTGCGCAGACATGCCGATTGGTAAACTATATAGGATAGGCTATATCTACATCCATAATCTATCAATGGTCAGGAAATAGTTGGAACTGTTGTATCGGTTACGCCGATAACAAAAATTACGTTGGTTTGCTAGAATGTTCCTGGACCAAAGCCTAGACATTCTCAATAAAGAGTACCTTACCTGGTCAAGAGTACCGAAGAACTTGTTTGAAAGGGATGATGAGAAGTGTGAAACGTCAAACTAATTATGAACATACTTTTGACTTACTTGCGAACAAAATATTTATTTTCTTTTTTATATAAAGAATGCCGTGATACGAAGATCAAAAATAGGAAGTAACAACTGTGGAAAGTCAAAAGTGAATTTGAACACGGGCTTTGAGAACGGGCCTGCACAGCGCGGCGCCTGGCCGTGGCATGTTGGGGTATATAGGTTGAGGAATTACCCAAATGTAGGAATGTTTTACGTTTGCGGAGGCACGCTTGTTTCTCAGAACTTTGTATTGACAGGTAAGAAAATCTTCTTAGTATTCATATATACAGGGTTAAATCATCATTATCAGCCCATTTTAACAGCTACTTACAAGGCCAGACCTCTCCCGTCACAGGAGAGGCGATATGAAGCATAAAACCATCAAACTGCTCCAATGTGGGTTAGTGGTGGGGTGGGTTAGTGGGTTAGTTAATTGAAAAAGAATACAATAAGGAACTTAGCTAAGGCTCGATTAGCGCAATGGTGGCAAGAGCCCTTTTTATTATATCATTATGAGTCTGAGTCCTAGAGCCACATGAACACTTTCATTATCTAATAAAGTGCCAAGATTTTTCGATGGCAAAGCGTGAAGCCAATACCCAGACTCCTTTTCGGATAAAGATAGAAGCTGGCTTGATCTAAGCACTTGTAATATGTTGGGACATCTGACCTTCCTCAACTCAATAAACTCTCTAGAACCTCTGTGGCATGATTATGCAAACAGAATTGAAATGAAGAATACGAGAACTTAGCTCTTTTGTACTGAGCACAGAGGTAAGAAAAGCCGGACGCATTCCGATCGCACGCCGATGCCACCATATTTCACCGGTAAAGAAGCTTGGTTTAAAAAACTTGACACTTCAATGCTGGCGAGCTGACATTTATATGAACAGTCTTGTTTTCAATGGCAAGACGATATGTAACGGTAGCAAGAACATTGAAATAATGTAGGATGTTGTCAGTCAGTCAGTACAGGGTTTGATTGCTTTTGTATTTATATTTTTACAGCTGCTCACTGTGTCGCGGTCAAGGGCAGAGCCCTTTCGCCGAACAGGATGTTTGTGGAATTAGGAAAACATAATTTGTATGAAATTGAAAAGCAATCAGAACATAAGAAAGTAAGTACATCGACAGTGGCACTGCACAACTCTTGTTCAAGTGTTGAAAATAAAAAAAAATCCTTTATTCTAGTGCTTTACTATTTGTCTTATAGTCTTATAAGAAAAAAAAGAAATAATTTGGGTATGTAATTGTAAGTACAAAACTGTTCTAAGGCTTTTTCCATAGTTTTCTCTTCCGTGCAATACTCATTCAGACCGACTACTCGTTTATGAGAAGACGTCACCTCCGTCTCCTTTTCTGACGTCCTATTTTTCCTTTTTCGCCCCCTAGGCACCAATTATAACATTTTTCGTTATCTAATCTATAATGGGCATGGAATATTCCCAGCCCATTTCCATTTTAAACATTGGATTCTTTTGATTATATCCATCAGTTTTGTTGTTTCCCATATTTTCATACTGTCATATTTTCATATGTAATATTATGTCATATTTTTGTTTCTTACTCTCTCCTTTTATAACTTATTACAGATTGAATCAATACTTCTTCACGAGAAGTTCAACTACACCAATTACGATAGCGACATCGCGCTGTTGAAGTTGAGCTCTGCGGCGACGTTCTCTGAACACATCCAGCCCGCGTGTCTGTGGCCGCTCGGCGCGTACTCCGCGCTGGAGGATGACAACACTGTAGGAGTTGTGAGTGACTTACACTTTATTGCAATATCGCTTGCCCTGAAGGCGTCCATATCATAGGAGGAAACCGGAAGAGTATTTTAGACTTTGGCTGTACTTCTTCTATATTATATGATATTAGGAATCGTTAAAGCTAATTTAACTTTATTCCCTGCTGCCCAAAACAGTTATCTGGTACTCATGTTGAACCAATGACCTAAATTCTTGGGCCAAGATCAACGACCAGGTTATTGTCCCTTACATCTTTTCCTGTTTATTAAATATGAAAGATGTAAAACATTCGATGCGTATATGTCAACAACGTGAGGATTTCACCGCTACTGGCGTCTTGTTGTTCTGCTAAAAAGGGGAATCACAATTCTGAAACGGGGTCTGCTGAGTGTCTGCTCGTCAACAAGAACAGTGTTGTGGTAATGAATTTGATGTTATTGTTTTTGCAGATGGTGGGGTGGGGCTACGACAATGACAACCGTCAAGCCTCAGAGCTTCAGCAGGTGCAGTTGCCAATCGTGTCACTGGTGACCTGCTTCCGGAGCTATCCAAAGTACTTTCCGCACTTCGTGCATGAGAATAGCAGCTTCTGCGCGGGATATCATAATAAAGGTATCTTTTTTCTCGGCACTTGGTAACGTGCTTTGTTAGACTATTAGTTAGCCTAATACAGCGTCAAATCAATGAGCGGCTTGACAGAACTTGGAAAGTTTGATCTCAAGTAAAATTGAGAATGGTATGTATGGTATCAAAAGGATTTTTTAATGGAGGGTCATCTAAGTAAACATTAATAAAAGTGTTGCTAAGTGCAAAAGTCGCAAACGGATCGACTAATTTGTCTACTGACTTTTTACTATTCGTTAAGTTGCCTTCAGAAGGTCAACTACGTAGTTTATCTGCACAATAAGATACTTTACTTTCATTTCATCACTCTGCGTGATCGAATCCGAAATGAGGAGATCCGCAGTAGAACCAAAGTCACCGACATAGCATAGTTGCGAAGCTGAAGTGGCAATGGGCGGGGCACGTGGTGATGTGAGTAGTGGATGCAGGTGGCTCAGCAACGTGATGTTTGGAAGTCCATACAAAAGGCCTATGTCCTGCAGTGGACGTCCATCGTCTGATATGATGACTTTCATTTACAAGATAATTGATGTTCATTTGTGTTATCTTATAGGAACGGGAGTTTGCAATGGAGATTCCGGAGGTGCTTTAATGGTATGTTTCCTCACACATACTAAGTATCTCTAATCTTTTCAGGGTTCCGTATATGAAAGAAACAAATGCGTCTCTTATAGGATCACCTGTTGTAATACATTTGTTTGTTTGTTTATCAAAGTCCTTTTGTTTAGGATCACGTGGTAGCGTGAAGAAAAATACCAATAGTAGTGACTCGGAGAGCACGGTATTCATTCCTCAAGGCTCAGGACTTTGTCTTCAATTTCTACTTGTGATCCAGTCAATTACCACCCTTACCACTCTGGGCTCTGGGCTATCGGGGTAGCATAAGTTCTAAATCTCCCGTCTGCAGGTGAGAAGGTTTAAGCCTGTTATCTATTAAAAAATATACTGATGATAATGATGATGATGATGGCATAATTAACAAGAACATTCTTAAAAAGTCGCAATAGCTCAACTGTAAGAGAGCTCGGACTCATCACCGAGGGGTGGTGGTTTGGTGGTGGCAAAGACGTACCGCCAAGCGATTTAGCGTTCCGGTACGATGCCGTGTAGAAACCGAAAGGGGTGTGGATTTTCATCCTCCTCCTAACAAGTTAGCCCGCTTCCATCTTAGACTGCATCATCACTTACCATCAGGTGATATTGTAGTCAAGGGCTAACTTTGAAAAAGAATAGAAAAAGAATAAAAAAAAAAAACTCTTTACGGAAACAAGTCGCATCACCTAGCGTCGGCACGAGCCAACACGAGATGGAGTGACGTTATATCCGTCCCAGACTACTATTTCCTGCAATACTTTATTGTTTTTCAGGTATTCCTGCCGGAGAAGGACCAAGCGAACGGCAACAAGACGTCAGGCTCCTGGCACGTCAGGGGCGTCCAGTCCAACAGTCTAGCTGTTGTGGGTTCGCCAGTCTGCGACCCGGACCAGTACAGCGTGTTCATAGATATGAACAACTTCAGGGATTGGATGGAGCATGGACATTTAGAAGGCTGATGTCAATCGTAGTTTGAGAATAGAACATATTTATACCGAGCTTTTTAGATTATCAACATTATCTGATCAATGGACAACTGGCATATTATTGGCAATTGTAAACTAATCAGCGTATGTAAATCACAAAATATGTCCATTATAAAATTTGATAACGTCAAAACGATCTATTCCAAAGGAGTGCGGAGGTGTGGAGGAGAGATAAAAATTAAAATAAAATCAAAATGTTAATTATTATTTAAAAAGATGTTTTTGTTTGTTCTTTTTTTGGAAAGTGTTCCTTGCAATTTCTGTGCTGCTCTGGGTCTTTTTTCTGGACTTGGTTCTGGTCTGGCGACTGGAGACTCATGATCTCATCGTATTCTCATGATATCCCAAGAAATTATCAAAAAAAAAATACTATTTATGTATGTGGATTGTATGTACCCTTAGAATCTGATAGCAGCAAGGCACCTCGGTCCTTCATAATTGGCTACCGTACTTACCTGTGGCAAGAGCATAGGCTGACAAACTTTCCATCATCATCATTAATAGCCGACGGACGTCTACTGCTGGACATGGCTTCTTGCATGGACTTCCAAATACCACAGTCTCGAGCTGCCACCATTCAGCGGCTACCTGCAATCCGCTTGATGTCTTCTATCCACCTAGTGGGGAATAACCAATACTGCGCTTTCCGGTGCGGGGTCGCTATTCCAGCACCTTGGGACCCCAACGTCCATCGGGTCTTCGAATTATATTCTCCACTTTAGCTTTGCGACTCTTGTGACATTGGTTCTGCGGATCACCTCATTTATGGATTCGATCACGCAGAGAGACTTTTAGCATAGCTCGCTCCATCGCCCGCTGAGTGACTTTGAGCTGTCTTATGAGGCCAATAGTTATCGACCAAGTCTCATGTCCGTAAGTCATCACTGGCAACACGCACTGTTCGAAGACTTTGAGTCTTAGACAACCTTTTAGTTTCAGTAAAATGAGGCCATATCGCAGGCTCTCCCTCTATCTACTTCTAGAAGATGATTTTCATCTTAAAATCGAAAAGTCATTTGCTTATTCCGTTAACTAGCCATTCGCTGCCCGCGAGTATTTTATTGGTGAGCCCGTCTGCGTTGAAGAAGCCGACAGTCAGGGAATGCGGTTTTAATCTACCGTTGTGAGCCATTTAAAAAAAATCTTTATATTCCTCTATCGCGCGGAGCATGATACTGTGCTCGCCTTTTGCCCGGGGTTTTATATTATTTACATGTCACGTAACGGATACGATGGACGACCGGTCGTCCATTTACGAGTCCAATGGTAGGTTGTTTCTAATAAATTAAATAAAAGGTAACAGCCGCCATTTAGAAAATTGTATCAATGAGAGTACCTTTGTTCGTTGTTCAGTTACTTTTACAGTAGCAGCCCGTTTATAACGATGTTCACGTTTAAATGAGGCTGCCCCGCGTAACGGCGGAAATCAAATCCGATTTATAAGACTTTTATTTTTAACCGACTTCCAAAAAGGAGGAGGTTCTATGTTCGGCTGTATGTATGATTTTTTTTAAAGTAATTTATATAATGCTACGAATTTATGAACTAATGATTCACCTAGATTAAGTACCTATCTTCTATAGTTATAATCATTCTAAAGTAAGGAAATAATAAAAAAGTGTGGGTATAGGCTTTTGCCGAAAATTTAAGCCAACTGTATTGTAACACTAGCTGACGCTACCCGGTTTCACCCGTTCAACATTTTGATCATCGTAACTAACAGATAAACAGAAAGGCAGCTGATATTCTAAGTTCAGTAAGTGATTTGCAATACTTAGTTATCTCAGTTACAATCGCTAATTACGTGCAGTGGCATATACTACGACCATGATACAAGAAATAAAAAAAATAACAAAACTTAGTAAATCATACCTTACATTTGGTCTCGGAGTGGCCTCCCAGATTTGTTTCTTTTAAGGAAACCTGAATTTTTATAGCCAATGGCATGGAACTATTTAAAAATTAAAAACTATCTAATCATTATTTCGTTTATCAACCCATATTCGGCTCAATGCTGAGCTCGAGTCTCCTCTCAGAATGAGAGGGGGTTAGGCCAGTATTCCACCACGCTGGCCCAATGCGGATTGGCAGACTTCACACACGCAGAGAATTAAGAAAATTCTCTGGTATGCAGGTTTCCTCACGATGTTTTCCTTCACCGTTTTAGACACGTGATATTTAATCTCTTAAAATGTACATAACTGAAAAGTTGGAGGTGCATGCCCCGGACCGGATTCGAACCCACACCTTCCGGAATCGGAGGCAGAGGTCATATCCACTGGGCTATCACGGCTCTCATCATTCATTATTTACCCGTTAGTAAAACGACCTGTAGGAATATGGTTTGAGGTTTTATATTGAGAAAATTACGAAATGGGAGGAGAAAAATATATTCTAATTACGACATTGTTATTTCTGTACGCTGTTTACTGTTTAGTTAGCAAACAACGGAGTTTTAACAAGCATTTTATTTTCATTTTCCAAGCTGATTGTTTGCATTAGAATTTATTACTTACGTACGAGACGTTATTGCAAAATAGAATTATTACATTGCTGTTTTTTTTAAATCGTTTTTCAAGTAGATAGAACTTGAGAATGGGGTGGCACTACCACCAATGAAAAAAAGTAAAAAAAGGAAAAATTGTCTGTCTTCCAGTCAGAAGGTTATAGTGGTTAATTACTTGCTTTAAAATCTAAGCCTGAGGTTAATGGACACTTTGAAGCCCATCCTGAAGCTGAAGTAAAACAACCTGTAGGCTTTTTCGATTGGTCCATTTATTATTATTTCCATATAAAAAAGCTTAGTTAAAAAGTAGGTATACCTTTAATATGCCAAGTCTGTGTGTAGGTGGTGTTTTTATCTCCGTTTTGTGTAGGTTTTAAGAGCCAGAAGATTATCACCGGTTTGGGTAGATTCTTCTGTTAAGAGAAGAAAATCTTCAAGCTGTGTGTTTGTCAACTTGTGCTGTAAAAAAGTATTTTGTGGTAAGTTTTTCCGGAAAAGGAGTTTTGTATTAAGAAGAAGCCCAAATTAATGAAAATACTTATTGAAAAATTGTATATTTTTTTGGTCAATAAAGACAGACATTTTTGGTCATAGTTTCGAATCCGGTCCGCTTGACTATTGTCGTACCCACTGCTAACATGATCTTTCCGAATAATTTGTATTACGGGAAAAGGGGCGTTCATAAATTACGTGAGGTGTTTTTTCGAAATTTCTGACCCTCCCCCCCCCCTTGGTGAGATGTCGTGAGATTTTTTTCAACCCCCTCCCCCCATCCCCCAATCTCACGTGAGATTTTACAAAATGTGGGTTTCTTACGTAAATGTGTTAGATTATTATTGTAAAAAGACAAAAAAATTTGCTTCGTGTTTTTATTTACGACTAGTTAAGACTAGTAATCAATATTGATGAGAGTTTAATTATAAGTATAATAAAAATTTAACAATAGAATACTTAAATCGTAAGTACTGTAATTTAAAAAGAATATCTATTCTAATTCTGTCCATGGAGAACGAGATATGAAAACCGGCCAAAAATTAGTTATTAAAAATATATTTACTATACATATTTTATATATTTTTTTATTATAGATTTTTAATATATTTAAAATACATTTTTTTTGTACTTCGAAATATATATTTTTTACATTTTTTTTCATGAGGGATGGTGATTGGACAGTCAGTAAATGTATAGTCGTCGTCGAGGTATAAATGAAATTATTTTTTTTAGAACGAATTAGGAAATGATCTTAATCGTATTACGATTACGCTTAAGATTAAATCTTAAGCATGTACAATCTGGATTAAATTGACCAAAATAGTATTTTTTTTTTTGTTTCATTCAGAAAAAAAAATACGTGATATTTGCCGAGACCCCCCTTCCTTCCAACGTAAGATTAGATGAGATTTGACTCGACCCCCTCCCCCCCTAAAACATCTCACGTAATTTATGAACGCCCCCAAACGGAAATATTGGTCACAAATAAAAGTATATCTTCTAAATGTTTCCGTTATTGGTCACATTAAAAAAAAAAACTAATTGTAAGGTCCTGTTATCGCCGCGTTAGCCGCTTTTAAATTTACATGTTTTTAATAAATAGTGTAGGAAAAAGTAGTCTTTGACGGATATGACGTCGCTCAATCTCGTGTTGGCTTCAGTGTGCTCGTGGCGTTCGAGCCGTCCACATCTATTTTTGTGTAATTCTTTATGGGTTACTTCATACTTGGGATAGGCGGGGCGAGTGACTTGAGTGGAAAAGGGGAGTGTTTGTTAACAGTTAAAGGCGCCTTTAAACCTACACACATCGTTCACAAGTACGTGACTTCACTCAAGGTCATTCTCTGCCATTCTATGGTCTTATTTTTGTTACAGTTTGATTTGTTAATTAAGTTGTCCTGACAAGTGTTGTGAATCATAACCTTTGTTCGACATTAGTTTTCTAATATTTGTAATCACTTTTGAGTCCTATAATTGTCCTGTATGTATTGGCTCATGGGAAGAAACTATTAATGAACAGTCAACAGCACGGCGGCGTGTACAACTTTTACGATCTAACCAAAAAGTTGGGTTCCGTACTATTTGTTCGGAAACAATTACGTGCTACTTGTTCACTTGTTATTGTTGGTTTGAATTTTTACATTATTTCTATATTTCCTAGTTAGGGAAAATTGCCTTTTTAGGGTTCCGTACCACATGTAAAGTGGGGATGTTTTTTTTACTAGTTTATTTCATATGGCTCTTGTCAACGATTACAGTCATAAGTTATTATAATTACAGTCATATGGCGTTATTAGTTAAAAATAACTTTGTAAAATGGTGGTAAACATAAAAAAATTGCTAAAGAAAATAAGCATATCCATAACTTGAATCTTATGTTATACAACTTGACATACCATCACAGCGATGCATTTTTTTATTTTGACATGAATAAGTTTATCTCATCTTATTCGTTGACTAAAGATAATTTATATCTGCCAAAAAAATGTAAGCAGCATGTTGCCTCTCTGTTGGCTTACAACTTAAACGAGTCAGTTACAAGTGTTGTAACATCTATTGACATTAATATGACATGTAATAATAGTAGTTATGTTTCTATTGACCAGAGTACGAATGATAGTACTGTCTCAATTGTTAATTGTAATTTAACCGATCCAGTTACAAGTATTGTAACGCAGTCTTTTGACATTTTTACAACCTGTACTAATAGTACAAATATTTCTATACCTGACCGCAGTACCAATCCTGGTACTGTCAAAAATAATCATCCAGACATGCTCTTTGGTACACTTTTCAAGACAATAGACAGAGAGTTTAGTAAAATTTTTAACTTTAAACGCATTAATGCTAGCCAAAAATTAAAGTTTAGCGAATGGGCTACTGTAGGCATTTACAAAAGTAGAGACAAACTGTACGAGTTGTACGAGGAAAAACAATATACTCAAACGCGAACTTATTTAGATTATGTAAAAAGTTACTCAAAAATTTTCAAACGTGTTTGTATTCTTGCGAAATCGTTACACATCAAACAGAAAATAATTGAGTCTGAGAACAAGATACAAACCACCTGGAATATAATTAATAGAGAATCAGGAAAAATCAAACCGCGGGATATCAGTTTTGAATTAATTGTCAATGACAAAAAGGTAAACACTGATATCGAGGTTGTTAATGCCTTTGAAGATTTTTTCCAGAATGTTCCTATCTTGTTAACTGATTCACTAGATTCGTCTGCTACGGAAGCCCAGAGACTATTAAGAGGCAATGTTAAAGAGTGCAACGTTCTTTTTGAATTTCACCACATAACTGTATCAGACATTAAAAAATCTTTCAATTTGTTAAAATTAAAAAGAACCGGAGATCTGTGGGGCATGTCAGTGAAAGTAATATCTAATATAATTGATGTCATTGCTCCCCACTTAGCCATTATTTTTAATGAATGTGTGGACTTAGGTATTTTTCCGAACCTAATGAAGCATGGCAAATTGATACAACTTTTTAAATCAGGAGACAAGTCAGATCTTAATAATTATAGACCGATTACAATATTGCCAACACTTAGCAAGGTCTTTGAAAAAATCATATTAAATCAACTTTTATGTCATTTTAATTTAAATAACTTGTTTTATCCTGAACAGTATGGTTTTACAAAAGGTCGCAATACAACTGATGCAGGGGCTAAACTTTTAAAACATATTTATGAAGCATGGGAAGGTTCTAAGAATGCTATTGGTGTGTTCTGTGATCTGTCCAAGGCGTTCGATTGTGTTGACCATAACACCCTTCTACTCAAGTTAAGCCACTATGGCATCAAAAGTTTTGCACTCGATCTCATTGCCTCTTATCTCAGTGATAGAACACAAAAGGTATGCATAAATGATATAAAGTCGCACGGTTCCACTACCATAATGGGCGTCCCACAGGGTTCAATTCTGGGTCCTTTTCTATTTTTAGTGTACATAAATGATTTACCATACCATGTCAGCGGCATATGTGAGATTGTACTGTTTGCTGATGACACATCCTTAATTTTTAAGTCCGACAGAAATAAAGATAACTCTGACGACGTAAACCGTGCCATATCGCATGTGTCGCATTGGTTCACTGCAAATAATCTACTTTTGAATGCCAAGAAAACTAAATGTATTGAGTTTTCATTGCCAAATGTTAAAAAATTAGATAAGTCTATAATGATCGATGGTGAAACACTGGAAATGGAGAGTTCCACAGTTTTCCTGGGAGTGACCTTGGATTGTAAACTTCAGTGGGGTGCTCATATAGAAAAACTGTCTGGTAAACTTAGCTCAGCGGCATTTGCCGTGAGAAAAATAAGACAGTTTACTGATGTTGATACAGCTAGGCTTGTTTATTTTGCGTACTTTCACAGCGTAATGTCTTACGGTATTTTATTGTGGGGCAAGGCTGCCGATATACAATCTATATTTGTACTTCAAAAAAGAGCAATTCGAGCAATATATCAATTAAAATCACGCGAGTCCCTTCGTCAAAAGTTTAAAGAAATAGGTATACTAACAGTAGCCTGTCAATATATATATAACAGTATAGTATATGTAAGACAAAATATTAATTTGTACAAACGAAAAGGAGATTTAAACCCACGTCTTACTAGACACGGGCATAAGTTAGTTATTTCTGCATATCGTCTCCAAAGAGTAAACAAATCTTTTGTAGGTTTGGGTGTACTCTTCTATAATAAGATCCCCAAGACTGTGATGGACCTGCCAATGCATAGCTTTAAGCAATGTGTTAAAAAACATTTACTTAGTCGAGGGTACTACAACATTGATGAGTTCCTTAATGATAAAGATGCTTGAAGGCCGTTGGATCAGCTTCCACCTTCACACAGAAAGTAAAACTATAAGAAATGTAAACAGTAATTGTTATTAATTGTAAATTGTAATACTGTATGACTTTTTTCAAAAGAGCAACTGTTGAGTTTCTTGCCGGTATCTTCTCAGCAGAACCTGCCTTCCGAACCGGTGGTAGAATCTTTACAAATAGTCAACTGACGTGTCAAAAGTGCTTGTAAACTGAGCCTACTTGAAATAAATGATTTTTGATTTTTTTTTTTTTTTGGCTGAGTTTGTTGTGGGCTCTTCTCGGACCAAGCATTTGGAACCCTCGTAACTTTAATTGTAAGTTTTCGACTATTATTACCGCCATTAGATTAAATAAAATTAAGACATAATCCTGACTTTTCTAAAGTGATTGTAAACTAAGCCTAATTGAAATAAATTAATTTTGAATTTGAATTTGAATATGTTACGTGCCTACAAAATCACCGCGATAAGTAATCCGAATCTAACTACTCCATTGAGCGAGCATATGCTCAAATTTGTTTGTTTGTTTAATAAATGATATGGTCTAAAATTGTATGGAGCCCAGGTCCAGTCATTGTACCCTTGCGGAAATAAAAGAAGATATTATTTTTAACTATTTTGGATTATACAAATCTACGAATTTAATTCTTTCGAAATAATATTCATTACCTCCCAAGAAACGCAACATTAATATGTGTATTAATGGCGGATAGATGACGTTTTCAATGCATTAATCGATTTGACGTTTGCTGTCAACTGTCATGTCATAGTTGCTCTATGAGCGCCATCTTGATATAACTCAAAAACTTGGGTTTTTATCTTATTTATTTCTTTTTATTTAGATTTATTCACTTTAATAAATTTTAATAATTTCCTTGTATTTTTAAATATTAATGATACGGGGTACAAGTCGAGTGGACCTGAAATTGACCATCTCCTTTCATTGTATAATATGTGACTAAATGAAATGAATACAATTAGCCACCTGTGTTAGCCTCAGTTTGGATGCGCTAGTGATATAATATCTATTGGTATAAAATCATTGCCTCCTATATTCCGACAAGGTTACCACTTTGACGATATTTATCCATTCTGCAAAAATCTCACAAATGGTAACATGTTTTATTTTAAGAACAAACCGACATGACATTATAATAAATGCCTACAACAAACACACAATAACAAATCATGTGCGACTTACGAGATAGTTGTAGTAAATACTACAACTAATGACAAAATCGTAATGACAAATGTGTGTCGAGGAAATCCTCGACACACATTTGTCATTACGATATACTAAACTGAATAATACATTAAAAACACTATTTGGATAAGTTTCATTCATAGAATCATACATACTAAAAAGCACAAAGCACGCTGTAACTGGTTTTAAAAAATCCCAAAACAAGCAAAGTTAAAACTATAAAGTCATTCTAAAGGGCAAATTTATAGTCTTCGTATTATAGATACCGGCTTCTAATCCTACTAATATTATAAAAGTTTGCATGGGTGTATGTTTGTTTGGATGTTAGTTACTCTTTAACGTCGCTACTACTAAAGCGATTTGGCTGAGAGTTGGAATGGAGATTGATTTTATTCTGGATTAACACATGGGCTACTTTTTATCCCGAAAAAATCCATGGATTCCCGAGATCTGCGAAAACCTGATGATTTTGATAGTTGGAATGTTTGTTTCTCTTTCACGCCTCGACTACTAAACCGAATAACCTGAAATTAGAAGTAAAGATAGATTATAGATTAGCACATAGGCTACTTTTCATCTCGGAAAAATCCGTGGCTCCCGTGGGATTTGTAAAAAACTGAATTCCACGCGGACGAAATCGCGGGCGTCCGTTAGATATGCATATATTTACAATGGCTTTTTATATCAGAATAGATTATTTACAAGTAATACGAGAGGTCGACCACTCTTCGGTTCCGACCGGTTTATATCTTCTTGATAGACGAAGCGATTAAAACGCGGCAGATTAACGCTTGTATAGTTTATAGAATCTACACAGAAACTCTGCATCCATATACTACGTTGTTTATGGTAAAATACTTATACAGTCGACATATAAGTAATTTGATTTTGAATGTCATGCCAGCGCATTTGGTAAAGCCTTGTTTATGATAGGGAGGTATTGGATTTGATTAACATAAATTTTAAAATAATGATTATATTTTCTAAATTGACTCAGATCTGGTTCCGGGAGGCTCTAACTGTTAGTGCAAAAAATACCACACCACCAGCAAATTCAAAAAAAAATCAAATGGCAGTTGTTTTGTCGGCTACAAATACAGACTATAATTAAATTAGATAAATAAAGATTTAATCTCCTAAATCCAAGGAAGTTTTTAATTTAGATTAGGGTTACATTTTTAGTTAAGATTTAAATATATCGTTGAAACAACAAATACAGTAACTAATCATCCGGCAGTCGTTTAAAAAACGCAGCTGCCCGCTTGGTGTATACAGGCCTTTATATCATTAGCAACACGCGTCACACTGTCCAGTCATAAGTTCACACGAGCAAAACAAACTGGTCGTGCAAACCGTGCATCCTATTAATTTTATATCCAATATTATTTTAAGTTATAATTTCAAATGTGTGCAAATTTAACGTTTTAAGTGCCTCGAAGATGTGGTCAACAGTTCATCTGAAATGTGTAAACTGAGTCTGTTTAGTTGTTTATTTGCATTACTTTCGTGCACAGTAGGGACTGGTACTCGTATGTAGACAACACGCTTAGACATTGTGAGACATTGAGGATCTTGCGGAAAATTTAAAATTATTTTTAAACAGTGCCATAACTTATTCGTGTTAATATAATAGGATAGGATTGTAATAATATGTGATATTGTTTTTACGGAAAACCATTTTTAGTTATTAAGATAATACCTGTTTATATCTCTAGGGTAAAGGCATTATTACTTTTTATATATCTTAGAAGATCTTCTGAAACAAATTTGGTGTGCAAAGTAAAATAAACAGGGTATTAAAACTTATGTTTCGGACGGTGTAGTTATATCCAACAACAAATACGACAATGAACCGATTGCTGTTGTTAGCGAGTTTCGTTTTGTTGTTGGCGGTGGAGTGCAACAGTGGGGTGTGGATGCCAGTAGGCAGCCCTATCCTCAGCGCGTACCCCTGCAAGAACACGAAGGACATCGTGGTGTGGTTCGAGCCAGGGCTGCCACCCAAGGACAACAATCGCTTCTACGTGTACATCAACAAAAACTTTCCAGCCGACAGCGTCACAAAAGTGTTCTTTGACGCAGAAGTGAACATCACTTTCACTGTTAGATCGGTGAGTTAATTACCTTAGTCTTATCACTGTTAGTTAGATAGATATATACATAGATACGTGACGTGGTTCGAATCCGGTCCGGGGCATGCACCTCCAACTTTTCAGTTGTGTGCATTTTGATAAATTAAATAACACGTGTCTCAAACGGTGAAGGAAAAACATCGTGAAGAAACATACATGCCTGAAATTTTATTTTCTACGTGTGTGAATTCTACCAATCTGCATTGGGCCATCGTGGTGGACTATTAGTCTATAGCTCTCTTATTCAGAGAGCAGTCTCGTGCTCAACAGTGAGCCGTATATGGGTTGTTAATAATGATGATGAAACATGAAATATGTATTGAAAATTCTTCTCTACTTTGTTTATTACCTAATTCGTTCTAAACGACTTAACCGTTATTTAAGAAACCAAAAGACGCTCGCGACTTCGTCTGTGTGAAAGTCAATTTTTTGCAAACAAAGTTCCACTTTATGTCTATCATCATCAAATTTACTATTAAGCACGAGTCTCTAGCCTGCGCCCTACAAATCGAAG
Organism: Bicyclus anynana; assembly: GCF_947172395.1. Classification (NCBI taxonomy): domain Eukaryota; kingdom Metazoa; phylum Arthropoda; class Insecta; order Lepidoptera; family Nymphalidae; genus Bicyclus; species Bicyclus anynana. Next base: position 5,352,217 of record NC_069105.1, read on the forward strand.
GCAGAGGTCATATAAGTACACTAGGCTATCACGGCTCTTCATCACTATAATTACCAAATTTCACCGGTTCAGCGGTTTAACCGTGGAAATGTAAGAGACAAACAGATATAATTTCTCATTTGTCATAGTAATTTGTTTAAAAACAAGACAAGAAACAAGAAGAAAAGAAGAAGAAGAAGAAGAATGAAGCTATTGCTCAGTTAAAGAAAACTGCTCATTTAAAGAAAGTATTCATAATTTTGAATTGCAATTCTATAACGTTCTTGTATGCAGAAAAAAAGAAGCTGGCTTTCTGTAAAACTGTCACAATTAGAAAGTTACTATATACATTACGTTATATTCATTAGCTGACGCCGCGCGGTTTTACCCGCGTGGTTCCCGTTCCCGTAGGAATACGAGGATAGCCTATAGCCTTCCTCGATAAATGGGCTATCTTACACTGAAAGAATTTTTCAAATCGGACCAGTAGTTCCTGAGATTAGCGCGTTCAATCAAACAAATAAACAAACGAACAAACAAACTCTTCAGCTTTATAATATTAGTATAGATAAGAATAGATACACACTCTTAAAAGAGATATAAACAAACATACATTTAAGAAATCTATGTGTTTTTTTTTATTGTTTACAATTAGCCCTTGACTACAATCTCACCTGATGGTAAGTGATGATGTATAGGTATAAGGTATATGTAACAATTATGACTCATTAAATATTACGTGGGTATACCAACCATAACGAATTGTTTTTCCTTGTAGCCAAAGGTTTTCTATAAAGCAAAGGTATAAAATCTTTGCTTGTAGCAATTTTTAAGGTAAATTATGTTTCTAATTAATATACCCCAAGGTCGCCGATAAGTTTGAACATCGTCTTACAGTAAGTCTGACTAGACTGTGATTGTAATATACAGGGTGTTCCGTAAATAGTACAACATACTTTACAAGGCCTACTAAAATAACGCAATATATGTTTACCGAAATTTTACCGTTTTTAGGTTACCTATATTGTATTTTGTACAAAATACAATTATTTAAATATACGTTTTAGCCGGTAGGGTAGTAACTAGCCACGGTCGAAGCCTCCCACCTGGACCTGGAGCAATTAGGAAAAACCTCAATCGGCCCAGCCGGGAATCGAACCCAGGACCTCCGTCTAGTAAATGCAGCGCGCATACCACTGCGCCACGGAGTTCGTCAAAGGATAAGTCAACCGAGCTTGTTTGACATAAGTTTGTTTATTATACTCTACACCTTCGATCCATACTTAATATTACAAAGGTAATTCTGTCTGTCTGTTACCTTTTCACGGCTAAATCACTATACCGATTTGGATAATATTCAGTATAGAGATAAATTAAACCTTTGAGCACTACTTTTCACTCCAGAAAAATCCATGGTTTCCGTGGATTTTTTACAAAATTACACGTGAACGGAATCACGGGTATCCGCTAGTGAATCACACTTTTGATAATACATTCAGCACCTTACTTCCCAAGAAAATGCGTTCTTAAGAAAGTTTTATTTAAAAAAAAATAGTAGCATATCGTTACTTTGTCGCCAGGATGAAAAGAAGTTCCAACGCTTCTCTCTCACGGACGGTGACAGCTTCACGCTTCGCTTCTTCGTGCAGCATGCAGGCCTCGGGTTCATCGTGAAGGGCACCGTGCCAGGCCTCACGCCCTACCTCATCGGCCTCACCATCAACGACGTGGAGTACTGCAACGACCCCGACGTCGTGAGTACCCACAGAACAGCAAGACACCATAAAGTGAGGCAAGCCGAGGAGACTACAAGGAGAAGTTAGAAAGCTGACCACCGACCTGCAATAATGGAGAGGCACTTGAAGAATCCCTATATCGTCGACATCCAGGCGACCCGCATCAAGGATTTGCTTCAACGTTTCTATTCGAACTACTAAAATGTGGAATGCCCTTCCAACGTCTGTATATCCTGCCACCTACAATGTAAACTATGTGTTTAGATTGTAGGTGGCAGGCAAGGCAAGCGTAAATGGGCGCTTTCTAGGCAAGTGCGTCCCGTCCTCATCATTGCTTCTATTAGGCATGATTGTAAGATTGAAACCATAAAAAACTATGTTGTGCATGTTTGCCAAGACCAGAAGAAGTTTCAGCGCTTTTTTAATGACCAATAGTCTGCCAATGACAAGTGCTATTTTAATAACAAATGAGCGCGATCTCACCATATCAGTCCAAGATGAAAGCAGGCTAACTTGGAAGGGGTAAAAGTTGATTCTACCATTACGTCTGATGATTTCTAAGTAGTATCGTATCGGAACGCTAATTGCTTAGTGGTACGTCTTTGTCAGTGGTTTGTAACTAGTCACGACCGATGCCTAGCACCAGACCAGACCTGAACCAGTTTAGAAAATATAAAATTCTATACTGAAGGAGCTGGGGATCAACATAGAACCTCTGCGTTGAACCACTTGTGCCAGAAAGACAACGTGTCAACCATGAACCAGAAAGTGGTTGTAATTTGTCAACCAAACATCTGTGACAATAAGGTATCCCTTTAATTTTCCCAGTTGAAAGTGCTGATCTCTGTTTCCAGGGCTTCCTCCACGAATACGCAGCGGAAACCGGCAACGCTCCCCAGAACTGCGGCAAAGCAAAGGTGGACCACACCGAGCTGATCGTGAACGGCGCCAGCACCAAGCCCGGCGACTGGCCCTGGCACGTGGCACTGTACAGCGCGCACGGCGTCGTCTCCAAGTACATATGTGGGGGCACCCTTATCTCCAAGAACTTCGTATTGACAGGTAAAAGATCGTTCATCCAACTAATAATAAGATCAAAATCAAAAATCATTTATTTCAAGTAGGCTCAGTTTACAATCACTTTTGACACGTCAGTTGACTATTTGTAAAGATTCTATTATCGTTTCGGAAGCAGGTTCTGCTGAGAAGATACCGGCAAGAAACTCAACAGTTGCTCTTTTAAAAAAACATACAGTATTTTATTTTACAATTGATGACAATATTACAGTTTCTTATAGTTTTACTTCCTGTGTAAAGGTGGAAGCTGATCCAATGGCCTCCAAGCGCAACATCGACTAAGTAATTGTTTTATAACACATTGCTTAAAGCTATGCATTAGCAGGTCCATCGTCATCGTCATTATAAACCCTTATTCGGCTCTCTGCTGAGCTCAAGGCTCTTCTCAGGATGAGAGGTGTTAGGCTTATAGTCCACCACGCTGACCTAATGGTAGCCTTCACACACGTAGACAATTAATAAAATTAGAATTTAAACTATTAGTTTGGAGCTCATGACTAAGGGCCCCGTATGGGTTCGAAACTAGTCGGGCATACTCCGACCTAATATCACGTGAGTTTTAGCCGTATTTTATAATCAATGAATTAATAAAATTCTCTGGCATTAAATATTTCGATATTTTTCCTTCACCGTTTGAGGCACGTGATATTTTTATATCTTAAAATGCACACAATTGAATAGTTGGAAGTGCATGCCCCGCGGATTTGAACCTACACCCTCCGGAATCGGAGGCAGAGGTCATATTCACTGGGCAATCACGGCTCTATAAATATAAATACTGGAAAATATTTTGAATAAATCTGGAGTACTTTAAATAAATATAACAATATTCATCAATTTTGCCAAACGCCAAACAATATAAAAGTAATTAAAATGTCGTAAATACCACGAGTACATCTATATCGACTCGTATGTACCTACATATTATTTTAAAAGCTTTATTTATAAACCATCCTCTTGAAAAAAGCTTAAATCCATTGCGTACTTTCAAAAATACAAACAGTGGAAGCGACTTTGTTTGCAATATCCATACTTTCAGACTGATATTTAAATGCAAAAGTACCTAAGTCAGTCTGTCTGTCGGCTTACCTTTTCACGGTTAAACCAATGCACCGATTTTAATGAAATTTGCCATAGAAATAAATTGGATCTTAGAGCAGTACATTCATGGTTCCCATAAACTGATAATGAGTCTTATTCACAGCTGCGCACTGTACGTCTTCGATGGGGACCCCCTACTCCTCCGACGTGCTTAGCGTGGTGTTGGGCAAATACAACCTGAAAGGCGGTGACGTAGAGTCAGTGGAGAGGAAGGTAAGTGTAGCCTCAGCCTCAATAGATCCCCAGTTCGATTTCCGCTCGTGGGATATTAACGTTTCCACTCATACACAGCTTGTACGACTTACAAAAGTGTGTGTTTATTTGTTCGGATGATTGGAGTCAGTTTTACAGGGCTTACTACAGAAAATAGAGCATTTGAGCTACGCTAAAGAGCACCATAAAGTACACACATGACTGATGAGGTTCACAAGGTATGTGCATCTTCATGCGCAGAAAAACGTAACATCTGTTGGTATTTTAGAATTTAAACTATCGTGCGTGCTGTTCTTATTAATTGATTATGAAACACTGCTAAAACCCACGTTAACAACGTCGCAGTATGCACGAATAGTTTCAAACCCTTACGGGAACCTTAGTTATGAGCTGGTTCTTGCAACGCGGCACAATCAGACGTTCTACCACGTGAGTTTTCCTAATCATTTAGTCTTTTGGTATTGTAATCCTTTTTGAAGCTTGCACGAATTGATTTCTTGTTTAAATTGAAAGCATGTTTTAGAATTAAACGTGTAGCTATCCATATATTTTTACCTTTATCTAACTAACAAATATTCAATGTAAACAAACTAATTCAAGATTTATTTACGCAAACATACAGACATACCTATGAGCAGATATTGAGTCATAAACAACGCTATCAAGCGTTCTTGGGTCAAACAGCTCTGAACCTTTCAATCTCACAGATAACTAGCATAATATTAGAATAACTTCAATACTATACGCATAAATTAATAACTAGAATACTAAAGAATAATAAATTTTGTGAAGAACGCTAGGTGTCAGGAAGGTGTACTAAAGAACCTCCATATTCATACAGAGAGAGCACCACCACTAATAACGCCACACTGTGATGTGGCAGAATGTTGTGGCAGTTTTAAATATCTTGCCAGTCATGCCACAAAATGTTGGAGTAACATCCCCTCATATTATATTCAAGACTGGCGGGGCAGGCAACCAAATAAAATCTGTGTGCCACCGAGACGGCTGGTTCTTCTCTCAAATAATTGCTTCTGTATGGCTGTTTCTTTGTACAATAAGCTTCCAGAATCATATAAAACTATGCCCCTAATAAAGTTTAAGCGAATAATCTTCTCCATTTTAAATAATAAGAATTATTATAGTGTTGACGAGTACATGAATGACATGAAATTTTGTAATGTATAAATATTGACGTTTTATAATTGTAGGTATAATAAATTATTGTAAAATTCTGTAAATATTTGCACGCTGATATATCAGTAAATTGTGATGGAATTTTTATCTATAGTGTAAGAACCATTGTAACCCACAGTTTCAGCAAATAAATTATTATTATTATTATTATTATTAAGATGTTATATTGTCAAAAAGCCGATTGTGTGGCTGATGCCTCAATAGTTCAGTGTTAAAAGGGGCTGGATTCACTACATAAGAGGTGGTGATTCGTTTAACAGTCGCTGGTATATTGTGAAACCCACTCCTAACAGAGTCAAATCCGATTAATTGGAAGAGAAAGGGAATATTGGTCATATTTTCTTAAATAAATACGACACCGGCTTAAACCGCTTTCAAACTGATGAGCATGTACTGACAAGAACGGACATGTTCCTAGTGTTGATACGGAACCGAGCTTCTAATTTCCAAGTTACAGAGACACTTATAGGTCTAGTTGAGACCATCTGACGTCATCCTCAATTGCAGATTCATAGGATAATAATCCACGAGCACTACCAGTACCGCAAGCTGGCCAACGACATCGCTCTGTTGAAGCTGCGGACGGAGGTGGCGTTCACCGACTACATCCAGCCCGCCTGCCTGTGGTACCGGCGCGCGGCAGACGTGTTCAACACTACCACTATACTGGGCACTGTGAGTATCATCACAATACCAGCTCTATGAATTGATCCCCATGAAATGGTCCTTACGGTAGAAGGATAAAAGGTAAAAGTGGTGACGTAGTCTTTATTTCAAATTCTCCATAACTGCAGTAATATCGCATGTTTGTCAGGTTTCTTCTGAAGAGTCACAAACTTTCAAGTTCTGCAATCTTCTTTCTACTATGACAACTAGGCCGTGCCTTCGCTACACGGCCTAGTTGTCATGTATTTATTGTTGTTACCTTTGTTAAAGGTGATTTAGAAAAACTGAAATTAACATCTGAAGTATCGTGTGCTTCACACAACAAATTGTGAAGGAAAAACATAGTGAGGAAACGAAGAAGTGAAGTGCGAAGTCTGTCAATTGCATTGGCCCAGCGTGGTGGACTGAAGCCTTAATGCTCTCGTTCTGAGGGAAGACTCGTTCTCAAAAGTGCTGTTCATAGTGTTCTGACAGCGTTGTTCTGTCTGCAGATAGTGGGCTGGGGCTTCAACAGCAACGACACGCTGTCGGAGACCCTGAAGCAGGCCAGCATGCCGATGGTGTCGGAGAGCACCTGCATCAAGAGCAACCCGCTGTTCTACGGCCGCGCGCTCAACGGCAAGAAGTTCTGCGCGGGCTTCCATAACGGTATGCCGGTCTATAGCTTGCCAAGTTCAACAAGTTCATTGATGACACTCCCATGATATGCGGGTGACGGGGGAAGGACTGCGAGGGTGTGAACGCGCGGGGCAGAAGGAAGGACTGTTCGGGTATGAAGTCGTGCGTGCGGGGCATCGCTAATCCCCTCCCGGCCCGCGCGGAATTGGTCAAGCTGTAACATTCATTCCAGCTGGCCTATTCACTAACTTTGAGTAACGTAGTGGATAAACAGACATTTTCATACATTGCTTGGCACAGATTAGATTAATGAACCTTTACAAATAAGTATCATTAAATAGTATCAGCTTAGACTGGTTTACGAGTTGATTGAAATACACATAATCAAAATATAAGCAAATACCTAAATTATGTTATGCGATTTCAATAAAAACACACGTTAAAAAAAATTACAAAATTGTTGCCATTGTCTGTGTATAAAAAGTGAGATGGAAAATTTGCGGCATGAGAATTAAGATAAAATCACAAAACTGTCATCCGATGACTATCTACAACCCTTCGTGGATATTGCCCAGTTAACTTTTCGTTAACAAAGCTCTTTAGAGAATACGAAAAAAAACTTTATTGTTTTGACGTTAAATATAATATGTAGCTAATATAGACCAAAGTTAGTAAATAGGCCAGCTGATTAATTCCCAGCTAGAGTAAATGTTCGATTTAATATTTTCTTGATTGGAACTGTTTTGGTGGTAGGCGTTATAAATTACCCTATCCACCTAAAACAGGTAGTCATTTATGGATTGCCGTTTCTTGCAAGTTTATTAATTTTGACTTTTGTTTTGTATGATTTTTTTTCTATTTTTTAGGAACTTCAGCATGCAACGGTGACAGCGGAGGCGGGTTCCAGGTAAGCCTTCGAATTAAGTAGGTATCTCCTCGTAGGTGAGTTATGTTACACAACTACCATGATATTACTGATATTTAATTCCTTTAATTACGTCCTTGATTAAAAATAAATGTTAATTAACCAATTCCATACCCGTAAACAGTATATTTAATTTGATATAAAATACTTTTAACCCAATAAGTGAAGGCTTACAGGTACTCAGATCATCATCATCATCATCATATCAGCCGATGGACGTCCACTGCAGGACATAGGTATTTTGTAGGGACTTCCAAACATCACGATACTGAGCCACCTGCATCCAGTAGTACTCAGATCCTTTACTGTAATTCAATCCGAGCAAAGGAGTAGGAGCCCGAGCTTAGTCAGCTATATGTCATGAAATCTTGGGATTCTGAAGTTCTGGGTTGGGTTAATCGTCGTCGTTATCAACCCATATTCGGCTCACTGCTGAGTTCAAGTCTCCTCTCAGATTTAGGGGGGTTAGGCCAATTAGGCCAAGGATTGGCAGACTTCACACAAAATTCCCTGGTATGCAGGTTTCCTCACGATGTTTTCCTTCACCGTTAGAGACACGTGATATTTAATTTCTTAAAATGCACACAACTGAAAAGTTGGAGGTGCATGCCCCGGACCGGATTCGAACCCACACCCTCCGGAATCGGCGGCAGAGGTCATATCCGCTGGGCTATCACGGCTTTACGATTACAGGTTGGGTTCATACATAATTAGTTTTTCTTTCATTCAAGGAATTCTCATTAACAGTTAAGACAAAGGATTTACAGTTATGTTCCTCGGATATCACGTTTAGAAATCTAACATCCCGTGTCATTTGCCATTGACATCTAATTGTGATCCTCAGCTCCCATTCTCACGAGCGTTTTTTTAACGGGTGCTAAAAACTATTCAAATATAGTATGAAGTCAAAAGAAGGTCCACTTCCAGTGCCCAAAGTTGAAAATGCAACACTGTTCGAAAAAAAGCGCTATGTTTTTAAAACGCTGACTTTATTAACGTTCATTATAAAAGCGCTCGTGAGAATGGAGGCTTACAGTATTGCAGTAGTTACTGGTATACTTGAAATTTTCTTAGATGTCAATTTTAAACAACAATAATGGCTGACTATGAACCAAAGACAATCAGTAGGGTTGAGAAGTTAACCGCGGGCATCGTAACGATATCAAGTAGGTATCGTTATATCTGAAATAACTAAACTAAAATATCCGTTACTATACGTCATCTTAAAAAACGAATACGTTCCATATTCGTTTCGTTTTCCAACTTTTCAGTTGTGTGCATTTAAGGAAATTAAATATAATTTTAAGAATATATACTCCAAGGAGAAGAAGTGAATCATGAAATACATGAAAATGTTGGATATAGTAATAATAATAATATAGCCTTTATTTCCAAGTACATAAATTACAAAAATTTTACAGTTTACATTTTTAAAAATTACAAAAGATACAAAAGTTACAAAAGTTAAAAAACATTAACATTTCATTTCATTTTGTTGGATATAGTAGCGACATTATTTCCGCATACGAATATTTTTGAAATAAAGTCAGTGGCAATTTATAATGGAAATTTTTAATTTTTAAATTGTTGAAGAAAACAATTGAGAAAAACAAAAAAGCGACAAAAATATTTTTCTATTGAATTAATGATTATTATTTCTTTCTTTTTTTACCTTGGTTATACACCACTAGTCCAAATGACTATGTAGAACATAATTGGATTTAATGTACACTTACTGTCTGTCTCTAATTATAATTCGTAACATTTTTCTAGCTCTAGAACCTACTAAATTTATTACCGCATAATGTCATATATTCAAAAATCTTTGTACTAAAGTTTCGGCCCCTTGTACATCACTATCTCTCAAACTTCTTTATATAATATCCTAATAACTCTGACTATCACGATGTATACCAGAAAAATATTTAATTAATTTATTAATTATTAATATATTAATTATTAATATATTATTAATATTTATTAATAATTTATTTTTCTGATCCAGCAATCATAATATTCAAGTCGTATTTGTGTATTGTTTTCTTTATTCTTAATTTAAAAATTTTGCAAGTGATTGAAGAATCGGTTTATCGGTTTTTTAATAATTTTTGATCGTGCTATATAATTACAAACATTCGGGAGCACTCGCGCCGCGATCAGTTAAGCTCGGTTTAGGATGAGTTAACTGCCAGCAAAAAGTGCCACATTGTCGCTTCCATGCTCACAGTGAGGTCGTGTCAATGTTTGTTCCATATCATCATTACTTATTTGTTTCGTTTGCAATTGTTAGTCTTGTTATTTATTTGTTGTTTGGTAGTTATATTATTGCTGATTGCTGAGTAGTGTATGACTAACAATAATATAACTAACCGAAAATTCCGACTTTCAGATGGGTGGATTTTAGGTTGAATTTCATATGGATTGATTTATTTATTAGGTATATTAAAAATATAAAAAAAAAAATATTATGAAAAAATACAACCGACTTCAAAATGTTAATATATTTTCTACTTATTGATCATTTTGAAGTCGCTGCCAAGCCCGTCTGATGTTGACTTAAGTCGTTACTGAAAAAAACACATGACAGACAAAAATAATGTCTGAGAAACAAAAATCTTTACGATAGGGTACACCTTGAATTAATAGATTGAATACACTGGCTTGGCAGAAAATATAATGATATTATTTTTCCCTTTTTTAATTTCGTGGGTACGTTAATATTTTGAAGTCGGTTGTATATATTTTTTTAAATTATTATTTGTTTTTTCTCAATTAGATCCTTCAACTATTTTAAAATCAAAAATCTCCATTTAAAATTGCCACTGACTTTATGAAAAAATATTCGTATGCGGAAATAATGTCGCTGCTATGTCCAACGTTTTCATGTATGTAGATTTACTTCTTCTCCATGGAGTATAATATATTCTTTGGTGCTGTGTTAATAAAGATACACATTTATTTTATTTATAAGCCACAAAGGACACAAATATTAAAATTAAAAAATATGTACATAATTATCGACAAGTTATAATTTCATGTATCTTTCCCGTCTCTTCAATGCATAGACAATCTAGCATTACGAAATGTCAAATTCGCAACATTTTCGTTAATCTGTAGAAATAAAACTTGTTGTGATTTCGTTTTTAGTGAAATAAATGTGATTTAATAGTTAATTACAAGCAGTTTTTATGTAATTCGCGGTGTGCGCGTTAAATGAAGTGATGTGTATATAAATGATTTAGTTTAAACGGACGGTTTGTGAGAAATATGTGAATGTCGTGACGACGGATCTTTGTTTACCTTTTTTGCCATGTAAGGAAAAAAATACTATAGTAGTTTACCGTATAGTACATTTAACCTTTTATATATATGTTTTCTGTGCTTTTGCCCAATACGCATTTGGGCAGCGTGGTGAAAGTTTCAAATCCCTGACCTATAGGGTCGAGCCGATTTGTCTCTTCATAGGCCGGGGATTTTAAACTTTATATGGCCTAGTAAACGGCTTTTTGACAATTGAGGATGTCTTTAGATGGCCAAAACCACCACTGTCCAAACTCCATAATTAGCAACCCTACTTACTTAAGAGTGTGCAATATGTAATTTGATGGTTACAAATGGTTCTGGATCTCAGATTCTGGAGAAGTAGAGCCTGATATTTGGGTAAATGATATTTCAAAGTGTTAGCTTCGTTATGACTATACAAAATACACAATTTGTAAAACTTTTCCCGATAGTTTATTTTTTTGAAAAATACATGTTTTGCTCACATTTTGCTTTCAATCTCAGGAAAAGCATACTTATTTTCTTAAATTTTTGTTTTGTATAGAGAATTAGGTATATATCTTGAACATGGCCATTTTGTTTTTCGTTATGTTGTTTAATTTACTTGCAATGAGGTAAAAATGGTTTTGGCGCTCACGTCATAAAATTTACGTCGCGCGTCAATCGCTCCGTGCTTTTCACCCACGTGAAAGTCATAATTCGGCGTCTCGTTTGCGCTTCTAATTTTATCCATATCGTACCGACACGCTGCGCGCTCTTAAAGTAGGAGCATGGCCTGACAAATTCTCAGCCTTCATTGAATGAGGTTTGTCTGAATATCGCAGACTCTCAGTCCAAGGTGTCTGTCCTGCAGGTGTTCATACCGGACAAGAAGCAGCTGGTGCCGGGCAAGGTGACCGGCGCGTGGCACGTGCGCGGCATAGTGTCCAACACCATCGCCCGTCTCGACGCGCCCATCTGCGACCCCAACCAGTACGTCGTGTTCACCGACGTGGAGAAGTACAGGGACTGGATCGACAGCCACCTCGACGACTAGACTATAGCTTGGCAAATTCGTTCGTAACACTCCGCGGGGGGCGGGAGAAGGGTAGCGATGACAGATAAACCCTCAACTGATGCACTTCAGTTCCAGTATTTACACCCCCGTCGCCCGCATATCATGGGAGTGTCTTCAAGTTGCCAAGCTATACTGCAGCTCGGGATTATTTTAACTGGGCACCGTTACTGGCGTGCACTTTACAGAGCCAAAAAGCACTGCATACCTTGAGGACTCAATAGAAACCTGTACCTATAAGAGAGTAATTTTCCCTAACCCTAGCTTATCATACGCAGCTCAGAGTCATTTCAGACTAGCGTGTTTTTTGCGCGTAGACTTCAAAAAACCGGACTCGCGTAAACGGGCATATTTCGGCGTGTTCGCTCAAACCGGTGGTGTTGTGTCAGTATCAACATATACGAGCTCAGAAGCGCGTCAACGCTCGTGCGCTCGTGTGCTGATTTTGGAAGCGTATGTGACGCGCCTATACGCGCCTAAATACGCTTCCAAAATCAGCTCACACGCGCGTATAAAACGCCAGTCTGAAACCGTTCTTAGGCAGCTACACGACACGCCATAAATACAAACACCTAGACACTAAGTATCCCCGCACACGGGAGCCACGCGACAGCCACAAAAAGTTACTGATCGACCCCCTTTTGTAAATGTTTTATGGACTAGCCACACACAGCCGGTGACGCCGGAGACGCACAAAACTCCTATAGGTGGTTTGTGCCGTTGACACGTGGTTACCACGTACGGCAACACATAATAGTGCCATCAACCATCTTACAAATACACTATCAAACAGATTTGTCTGATTGCTGTCTTTTCGTTTTACCAATCAAAGAAGCTAGTGCGAAAAAGAAAGAAAATAGTCCGAAAAATAAAGAAGATAGTCCGAAAAAGAAAGAAGATAGTCCGAAGTACTTTGATGAATTATTGTCTTCATCTTTGAGTTTACATACGAGGAATCACTGTGTACCTATTGGTATCAGGGCCTCCTATCCAAATTACACATCGATTAACTTTCTAACGCATCGAAAACTAATAAATGTATAGGAATGACATATCCAATCGACAGTTTGATCACGTGACCAGACCATCGATAACGAATTTCATGCCCATGTTTTTTGCTTTTCGAAGCGTTAGCTTTTGTAGAAAGAGAATTGATGTGTAACATGGCTTTAGGCTCAGATCCACAGAACATACGATTTGATTAACTTACCGCCCAGACTAGAATTACCTTAAAGCTTTATAACCTTGAGGTAATTATTATGATATTTGTAAAATATCATAATTGCTTGTTAATTTAATGTACTTTGATGATAAACTGAAATAAATTATATTTTAATTATGTTGGTTTTATTTATAAAAATAACCCCGTCAATTTAGCTCGAAAGAAGGGGTTACTACTGATTTATTATAATGGTGTCCACAAAGTTTATTACATTTTCAGATTCTTGGGATTAATGAATTCTCAATATTAGTTGTTTTATTTCATTAAAATAGTATCAAATAATATATTAGGAGAACGAACAAATTATAAATGAGGTTGAGATGAACTACAACATCAATAAAATCCGAATTTCACACAGGTAAATTCATTCTGTACATTCATTCATTGACTCATTTGTCCAGTGGTTAGCCTGTGTGGCATTGGATCCAGAGTTTTTATACCTTAACAACTTTATTATCTAAACACCAGACAATAGGCAATATTCATTTTCTAGGCAAGCGCGTCCCGTCTTATACTTTCTATCAGGCATGATTGTAGTCAAACTCAGGCCTATTTACTAAAATAAAATCAATATTTGTTACGAGGAAAAGCGGTTTAGTATTCTGCAAAGGACGAATAACCTTTTTTTATGTTGAAAGTGTCACTAAAAGGGTTATTTAGTACAACAGTACTCTGAAATCCCTCACTGTACATACGTTTTCCAATATCCACGCCCGTAGTTATATATCGCGAAGTTGTTTACGCGTCGATATCCCGGCATTCCGGATTCGCCATAAAATATATTGTATCCCGGGCAGATGTCAACCCGCGTAGAATGCTTTCTCTTAAGTATTATACAGGATGATTCGGTCTTTAGTGCGGATATTTTTTTTCGTGGTTCTGTATTATTAGAATATAAATCAACAAACAATTCGGTACATTTTATGTAATATTTTTTTATTTGTTAGTTGTTGTTCATGCCTGAGAGTTCATTCTCATGACTTTGCCTGCGAGCTGTAATGTTATTTTATATTTACGTGAAACTGCATCGTTGGTATAGTGTCCACAAAACAAAAAACACAAATTTTTACAAATCTTTTTTTTCGTGTCATAACTAATGTGCTTTCCTAGTTATATAATGTAAAATTCACTTGAATAACATATTAGTTTGACACAATTTTTTTTAATTAAAAATTAGCCTCGTATAAAATTGTGTTATACGAGGCTATATTGTAGATATCACGTTATTGCAGTAAAGAGGCTAACTTTCAACCAAAACTTTCAGCTAAAAAATTATCAATTGCAGCCTGGAGTTGAGAATTTGTTTTCTAAGTCCAATTACAGGTAATTAGGCCCCCTGAAAAATAATTAGGCCCGTTAATTTGGAAAAAATATACTTTGTAGTAGTAAATTTAAAGTTACAAAAGTTGAAACAACTATTTAAAAATAATTTCTGAATATAAAATCAACGTTTATATCAATATCAACCCATATTCGGCTCACTGCTGAGCTCGAGTTTTCTCTCTAAATGATAAGGGCTAGACCAAATAGTCCAAATAGTCTCTTTTACTCTGCTCTGAAATAGGTAAAAGCAGCATTTTTAGTTATAATTTAGTAACTAAGCTAAATACGTAGACACCATTTCAGAACCAGGACACGATGCATTCTCCTCCTTTCCTATAGCTAGTGATTTCAGTTTCAAAATACATTAATAATACACAATACCTTGTACCTCCATGCGTGTCGGTCCTCCGTCCCTCCGCCCCTGTCGACGGAGTCATTTGCATACCAAAGTGTAATGAACCGAACACCAAACAATGAATTATACGCCCTCCAGCGATCCCACACACGCGTCATTACCCAGGTACACACGATGCTTGCTACGTTGAATATCCTTCACCCATCTCCTTGCCTTACGTCATCAACCCATATTTAAAGAGTGGATTCGGCCGTGGCTAGTCACTACCCTAACGGCAAACACGTACCGCAAAGCGATTAGCGTTATGGTACGATTTCGTGTAGAAACCGAAAGGGGTGTGGATTTTCATCCTATTCCTAACAAGTTAGTCCGCTTCCATCATAGATTTAACATCATTATCATCACTCACCATTAGGCGAGACTAGTCAAGGGCTAACTTGTAAAGAATAAAAAATAAAGGAAACCAAGAGACTGTATCTTGTATCCGAAATATTATTTTTCTGTTTAGCCTTAAACAAATACACGCTCAATATTTAGGGTTTGATAATATTGTAATTTATTGAGGACATAGACATAACGTAATGACGTATTTATACAAAGACAGGCTTTAGAACTAATTGCTCAACAAAAAATCTTTTTGATATGTGATACTGTTGTGACTTCTTTACTTATAATTATCGTACGTAATTTTGCTGAATAACATGAAAATGACCTTCATGTAATGCTTTCATCTTTTGATGAAACAAAATATAATATTAAATGTAAATTTTCAAACAGTTTTCATATTTAGTTTAATATTTTCATTTATGAAATAGTCTGCTTTCGTCGTTTCGTTTGCATTTTCGATTCTTACGCCAAGAAAGCAATTTACATTGTGCTCTTTGTTTTTTGTTACTTTGTAGATACTAGTGGAACATTGTGGCTTCTTTCGCGATGAATTCGTTTGTCTTATTTAATTTGATAAAATAACATAGTTAATCATGAAAAATATTCCTTAAACATAACTTCTATAAAAATATTTGATTTTTTTTTTCGTTAAACGATTATAATATTATAAAGTTACCAATTTAAAAATTTTGCTCTTTTTTTTTTTTATAAATAAATATACTTAAACAATACACATCACTATCTAGCCCCAAAGTAAGCATACAGAGCAGCTTGTGTTATGGGTGCTAAGATAGTTGATATTATAATATTCATATACATTTATATACTACATAAAAATACTTGTATAATGTATAAATACACACAGACACTGGAAAACACCCATGTTCATCACACAAATATTTTTCAGTTGTGGGAATCGAACCCACGGCCGTGGATGCAGAAAGCAGGCTCACTACCCACTGCGCCACGAGGCCGTCATCATTCTCTATTCTGTAGTGAGTCCTAAATATTGGCACATATACCACAAAAACCATATTTACCCTTTTTTCCATTATGGCAAGTTGCAAGCTCACAAACTTGGATTAAACAAACCGCACTTTTTAACAATATTTCTCATATCATTATATCAAAATTGTGTCCTCTGACAAATGCAACCTTCATGTAACTTTTTAAAACGTCGAAGCGACTTCATTTTACGAGTCATCATTATCAACCCATATTCGGCTCACTGCTGAGCTCGAGTCTCCTCTCAGAATGAGAGGGGTTAGGCCAATAGTCCACCACGCTGGCCCAATGCGGAATGGTAGACTTTACACACGCAGAGAATTAAGAAAATTATCTGATGTGCGGGTTTCCCCACGATGTTTTCTTTCGCCGTTTGAGACACGTGATATTTAGTTTCTTAAAATGCACACAACAGAAAAGTTGGAGGTGCATGCCCCGGACCGGTTTCGAACCTACGCCTTCCGGAATCGGAGGCAGAGGTCATATCCACTGGGCTATCAGGTCTCACGACTTGTAACACTTACTATGTAATGATAATATCATCATTTTCACGGAAAACCTACAAAGTGTAGACCTTCAATACAGTTCGCAGAAATATAAACCAATTTGTTCGGACCGGATTACAATGAAACGGTCAGAGGCGTTCGTTTCCATCATTGTTCCCCAATTTAAAATTAACTGCTTTGTTCCGTAAAGGTTTCGCACCGTTTTAGAATATACCGCTTCTGTGACAAAAAAAAAATACCAAAAAGGTCATCTTTTTATATCCTTGTTCAATGAATTATATTATTTACTATGTAGCGGGAACAAGGGGATACAAATAGCTTGTGTTTCTAGCTGATAATACAGCTTTCAATTAGTATCACAATTTTTAAAATCGGTCCAGGTGTTTCGGAGCCTATTTATAACTTACAAACATAAAATCAAATCTTACATCTTTGTAATATTACCTTAGAACTTTAGATTGTCTTGTGCTGAATTTATATTATGTAAAATAAATAATTATATTTATATAAATCATTAATAATAACCTTTACACTGTTCGGATTGATAATCATTGTTAATTAATTAAATTTAACTATAATAACCGGAAGTCATAAAGGTATATATGAAATAGAATGACGCTACTATACGCTAGGCGGCAACACGTACGAAATAGGCGAGAAGCAAGTATTACTAACTATTTGTAACATTTGTAAATAAAATACATTCAAATCGCGCCAAGTTTCAATTGAATTCATCCACTAGTTTCGGAGTGATGAGTTATTTTTAACTTTTTTGTGATTTATTTAAAAGATTAGCTGTTAGTGTGGTAATGTCATGATAAAAAATAGCCACGGCCGAAGCCACCAGCCAGACCTGGACCAATTAAGAAAACCTCAATCGGTTCAGCCGGGGACTGAACCCAGGACCTCCGTCTAGTAAATCCACTACGCATACCACTGCACCACGGAGGTCGTCAGCAATAAAATAAAGCAAGCAATAAAACGGATACAAATAATTTGTGTTATCGCCGCGTTGACCGTTTCTAAATTTACATGTTTTTACCCGACTGCAGGAAGGGTTATGTTTTTCGCGCGTATCTTGTATGTATGTAATATTCTTTATTACCTCATATCTTTTAAACCGCTGGACGGATTTTTTAATAAATACTGTATGAAATAGTAGTCTGTGACGGATATGACGTCGCTCAATCTCGTGTTGGCATCAGTGTGCTCGTGGCGTTCGAGCCGTCCACATCTCTTGTTGTGTAATTCTTTATGGGTTACTGGGGATAGAGTGACTTGAGTGGAAAAGGGGAGTGTTTGATATCAGTCAAAGGATCCTTTAACCCTACACACATCGTTCACAAGTGCGTGACTCCACTCAAGGTCATTCTCTGCCATTCTAGGGTCTTATTTTGGTTACAGTTTGATTTGTTAAATATGTTGCCCTGACAAGTGTTGTGAATCTTTGTTCGACATTAGTTTTCTTATTTTTGTAATCACCTTTGAGTCCTATAATATTTGTTCAGTCCATATACTCGACGACAAAATATGTGCGTTCCTCGATATTTGCATACTCACATCCTCACCGCGCCTGGTCTAAATATAGTATTTTGAAAATCTTTACGAGCGTCGTAGGTAGGTACAGTATAGGTATAGATTTGATAGATAAGATCATATAGTTGTATAAACGATTTAAATCATGGATTTTTAGTTTCAGTTTTATTTATTTTACTGCAAAATAAATAATTCACAACGCAAAACGTTTTCCCATTTGCAGTTCTTCCTTAAATTTGACCACACACACCCACACGAGCTTTTCGGTTAGTTGGAGAGAAAAGAGCAATAATTGAGGGATATTTGAATACAGCTTGTTCAAATTCATAGTCGATTATTTCACGAAAATCCAGGCTATTCATTTTCAATCATGTATAAATTTGCGTGCATTTATATGAAGTGTATACGATATCACACTCATCGAATATTAAAAAAAATAATAATGATCTCTTATTTGTGTTATGAAATATATCTTAATATAAATAAATATAAAACAAATTGGGTTAGATCGAACACTTATAACACGAAAACGGCTAGACCTATATTTGTGGGTTTTGATGTTTTAGATCCGTCTCAAACAGCAGAATAACTATTTAAGACATTAGTAAACTTACGAAACATTATAATAAAGGAAAAACATTTTCCCAGAAAATCTGTTCATTGGTTTGTTACCTGTCAAACACCTTCATTTTGTTCTGCCTCCGATTCCGGAAGGTGTGGGTTCGAATCCGGTCAGGGGCATGCACCACCAACTTTTCAGTTGTGTGCATTTTAAGAAATTAAATATCACGTGTCTCAAACGGTGAAGGAAAACATCGTGAGGAAACCTGCACGCCAGAGAATTTCTTAATTCACTGCGTGTGTGAAGTCTGCCAATCCGTATTGGGTCAGCGTGGTACACTATTGGCCTAACCCCTCTCATTCTGAGAGGGGACTCGAGCTCAGCAATGAGCCGTATGGGTTGATAACGACGAGGCTTACGAGGAGTACACGCACGCCTGGTGATGAAGACGAGAGATGATTTTTTTTTTAAATTAAGGGAACTCCTTATCGGTTTAGGTTCGGTTGTGTTTGGTATTGGTTAGTTTGTATTGATGACAACTTTCCACCTACCAGATATGTTATGACTGTCATTAGGGGTCTGGTGAAGACGAAGGGCAGTTAAGAGAACTCCTCATACAGTAGCTACTTGTTGCTGGGCTTACTCCATAAGGTTCAATGTGCCAAAATGTTTAGTTTGTACAAAAATAATAGCTAATTATAACTGAAGTTTTACATCGACGACCATCGGCTGATGAGATGACGATGATGACTCGCAAATAACGTGGCCTTCCAGTGGTAAAATATTGTCCATGATCAGTTAAGTAGTTTACCCCCTAGAATACCACCAACTTGACATATTTATAATCCTATTATATCCTACTAATGTTATAAACGTGAAAGTTTGTATGGATTTTTGTTACTCTTTAACGCCGTAAATAGATTTTACTCTGGAATAACGCATAGGTTTTAGCTATAGGCTAACCTAACACATACTTTTCATCCCAGAAAAATTAATGGTTCCCGCGGGAAGTCGCGGGCATCAGCTAGTATTAGTATATACTAGTAAATTAGTAAATAGTATAGATTTTTGTCTCGCATTTTGGTTTTATTGTTAACACTTTCGACGAAATTGTAAACATTTCGATAAGTTAGGTCGTTTTCAAATTAAAGTATATGGATGTACTACCGCCATGGGACATCATAGTTCATTCTGAAAAATTTTAAGTACGGCATAGGCTCTTAGGGCCTATACCTCAGGCTGACTACTGTAAAGAGGCCCAACTGTTTTCTATTCGTAGCAGAAGGTTGAATGTAAGCAGTACGACCTTCAACCAAAATCATTCAAATTCGACTTAGGATGGGAATCAAACCCACGAACTATAAAACATAAAGCAACGCATACACAATAGGAAAAATGCTACCAAAATTAATTAAAATAAAAAGCTGGAACTGCGTAGTTTTTTGTTTAATAAGTTTAAAAACAGATTTATGAGGGTACTTAAATATTTACCGGTGCACAAAATTGTAGTGCTCTCATTCATACGGACCCGACGAAACGAAAATATTTTTATAATAATAAAAATATGACCAAGCGCGTCAGCACGTACAAACCAAGGATTCCGTACATCGATAATCCCGGTTTTTTTCTTTATTCTATGACAAGTTAGACCTTGTCCACGATCTCACCTGTGATTGAGAAGAAATACTAGTTTATGTTCATAGTACCCATATATCTGACAGTTTCTCGTAAAATCGTACCTAAATTACCTAAATTTTAGTTTCCTTTATTTTAATTTCATTTTTGGTGTCTTCTGTGTGATTGCTGGGAGATACAAGCCACGGCCGATGCAACAAGGTAAGAACTGAGCTAATTTAGAAAACATAAAATCCTAAACTCGCCCGAGCTTGGAATCGAACCCAGGACCACAGCACTAATAACTGCGTAATTGAGCAGTTAAATAAAATATAAATTACATTATAGTTTAGTAAGTTGCCTAGAAGTTGAACTATGCGCAGTAACACAAACTTTTGTGTGTAAACAACGACGTTAATTGAGGTGCCATGAGTAACCATAGCAATACGTCATTACAGTCGTCAATACGTCGCTGACGTCATTATGTCGTCACGTATGAAGTTTTCATCTAACATTTTTGAGTAAGTGCCTGTAAAGACAACCTGTCATGTTGATTCTTCTTACTTACTGAGTTTTACAAACTTTACTGTCCCGTAGATTTCTGTTCTTCTGTGTGCATTCTTCTGAGTGTCTTTGTATTAATTAAAAAATATTTCCACTTCCACGCACCCAAAAAGGACCTAAATTAAACAGATCAACCACAAAGTCAATCCGTTTTACCTTTTGGTGGACGGAACCCTAAAATACCTGTACGTTAATGTAGGTCATGTTAAACTCGTAGCTATTACATTTTTAAGCTCGTTTGAAAATAATGCCATTCTTATTACATCGCATTTTTTTGTGTATAAATAATAACGTCGCTGTTGAGTTTGTCTCGTTGATAAGCCGATTTTAAATTCTTTGCTGGACTAGTAGATATCTCGCAGTTTTGCTTACATAACTCTCATTCCTATGGGAATACGAGGCTAAAAATATATAACTCATGTTACTCGGTGAAAATGTTGATGAAAATGACTTTCAAGGAAAGAATTTTTGTAAGTAGTTTTTGAGTAAAATTATGTTTTATTTCAAGGCTTCTAATTAGTATCAATTGTATCGTATTGATCCCGATAAAAAGCCATGTTTCCCGCGAAATTTATAAAAAACTGAAGTCGCGGGTGTCCACTAATATTTTGTAATTATATAGCTCCATAAAACATTTCTTGTAGTTTTATTTGAGATTTAAAATATTTTTTTCCAGGGAAGTTTTTTTTGTCCAATCACAATTTAATGTTAAATGTCACAAGTAAATCTGCTTATATCTTAGATTGCATTGTCGCTTAACATCAGGTGAATTGGCAGTCAAGGGCTATCTTGTCACAGAATAAAAAAAAATAGGTCCTTGTATATAAATGAAATGAGACGTCTTCTTTACAAAAACTAACTCTAAGCCAAACACAAATGTACCCAATCTAATCTATACCCATAATGCAAGAATTCAATTAGAGATCCGCACTCACGTAAGATCTTGTGGTGGTCACACACACATACATTGTAAATGAAAATGCTACTTAAGCATTTTCGTAATTATGACGAAGTCAATACGGGCGGTTTGTCGCCAGTCGTTACCTAACCGTTGTAACTGATAGTCAATATAAGTGTTTTATCAGTTGAGCCTACTATTATTTATCACCCGTAACCGCTACCCGGGACACGACATACCTTACTCAACCCCAATATATAAGTATCCAAATAGTACTAAAGTGGTACAAAAGTGGTGACCCGACTCGGTTTTATTAGCGGTTATTTTGCACGGGTAGCAACACGTAACGACTCACACATTGGAATTTAAAATGGCTCAACCAGAGGTGTCAGTTTCCGGCGTGTCTGTATCGGCGAGAATTCCTGAATTTTGGACGGATTTGCCGCGACACTGGTTCATACAGGCGGAGGCAGTGCTACACCCGCAGAAGATGTCTGACGAGGCAAAATTTCAGTTTGTCATATCGAAATTAGGAAAAGACGTTATACAACAAGTGACAGACATATTAGTCAAACAGCCGGAAAATGGTAAATATGATACATTAAAAACAAGATTACTTGACATTTATGAGGAGTCAGAAAATAGAAAGGTACAAAAATTGATATCTGAAATGGAGCTTGGCGACCAGAAGCCATCGCAGTTGCTGAGGAAAATGCAAGAGCTGGCAAGTGGCAAAGTTACAGATGAAACCCTTACCATCCTTTGGCAAAACCATTTGCCGGGATGGGTGAGAGGAATACTCACGGCATCAGGTTTAAGCGATATTAACGCTTTGGCCAGAATGGCAGACAAGGTGACAGAAAATGCAATGCCTATACAGGGGGTGGCCGCAGTACGGAGTGCAAGGAGTGATTCTCCAGATGTCATAGCGGAGATCCACAAGCTAGGCGAACGACTAAGAAAAATTGAAAATTCCCAGCGTAGCGGTGGGAGAAGCCGATCACGGTCACACGGCGCGCCACGTACGCGCAACACTAGCGGTAGCAGGAAGAGGACACCGGCAGATCCAGACTGGCTTTGCTACTACCACTATAAGTTTAGAGCCCGAGCACACAAATGTGTTCAACCGTGTACGTGGAAGACATCGAACCAGCCTACTGGCAGTGCGGAAAACTAGCTTCGGTCCTGTCTGCGGCGGGAGGCTGTGACCCATCGATAAATTACCGCTTGTGTATAACTGACGAAAACAGTAAATTACGGTTTTTAATAGATAGTGGGGCTAATGTGTCGGTGTTACCCCGGTGGGCAGTGCGCGAGAAAAATAGAGCGTGCGAGGACTATAGACTGTATGCCGCGAACGGTACACCTATTAAGACATTTGGGTTGCATAGTTTAGTATTAAATTTAAAGTTAAGGAGAGCATTTCGGTGGACATTTATAGTTGCTGACGTTAGACAGCCTATAATAGGAGCCGATTTTTTAACTAAGTATAAGTTAGTGGTAGATTTTAGTAAACGGAAACTAGTGGATCAGGTAACAAATTTTAATGTTATTGCTAGTATGTCACAGTGCATGGAAAGTTCAATAACTACAATTCATAATCAACACCCACATTATAGTTTGTTAGCTAAATATCCAGATTTAACTAAACCGGTATCTTTTAAGGAAGTTCCTAAGCATAGCGTTTGTCATCACATCGAGACGAACGGTCCGCCTGTTCAATGTCGAGCAAGACCGTTACCGCCAGACCGATACGCTAAGGCTAAAGAGGAATTTCGGTTAATGTGTGAAATGGGAATATGCAGACCCAGTAAAAGCGCGTGGGCAAGCCCTCTGCATATAGTGCTTAAAAAAAATGGGCAGATAAGGCCATGTGGTGACTATAGGCGCTTAAATGCTATTACTAAGCCTGATAGTTACCCTATACCCAGGTTACGCGATTTCACGTACTTACTCGCTGGTAAGAAAATTTTTTCACGGTTAGATATAAACAGAGCTTACAATTGCATACCAGTTAACGAGATGGACATTGAAAAGACGTCTGTGTCAACCCCTTTCGGGGCTTTCGAGTTCATCAGACTTCCTTTTGGCCTTCGAAATGCTGGCCAAAGTTTTCAGCGTTTTATGTGTCATAGCGTACTCCCAGACTTAGATTGTTTATTCGTGTATATAGATGATATAATAATTGCAAGTAACAACGTCGACGAGCATAGAAAACATTTAGAGGAAGTATTTAGTCGCTTAGAGAAGTTCGGTATTACTCTGAATATATCAAAGTGTTGTTTCGAACAGACAAAATTGGAGTTTTTAGGTCATGAAGTAACAACGGAAGGGATTCGTCCACTCGATGAGAAGGTGAAAGCCATCACCGAGTTTCCGAGGCCAGCTACTGTGGACCAACTCCGGAGATTTTTAGGTATGTTAAATTTCTATAGATCACACATACCAGGTGCCGCTGAAAAGCAGTCTGAGTTGGATCGCTATTTAACGAATACAAAAAAAAAAGATAAGTCAAAAATCGCTTGGACTGATTCAGCAAACGCTCAGTTTGAGCAGTGTAAACAGAGCCTAAGTGACGCCGCGACGTTAACGTATCCTGCAATAGACAAACCTTTGGCGCTTATGACGGATGCTTCAGAGTCATGCATGGGTGCGGTTCTACAGCAAAGAGAAGGTAACGTATGGAAACCTATTGCTTATTTTTCTAAAAAGTTCTCGGAAGCACAAAGGAAATATAGTACCTATGATCGAGAGTTATTAGCCATTTATTCGGCGATAGCTCACTTTCGATATATGATAGAAGGTCGTAATTTTATTGTGTATACTGACCATAGACCTCTAATTTATGTTTTTTCAAAGATAGGTAGCGTGAAAGAGCTACCTAGGCGAGCTAGACAGATAATGTTCATTAGCGAATTCACTACGGACATACGCCACGTGAGCGGGTTAGATAACATAGTAGCTGACACTTTGTCCCGCGTGGAAGAAATTGTTTGTCCTACGGTCATTGATTTCACGGAACTCGCACGTGTACAAAATGATGACGAAGAGTTAAGCGAACTAAAGAAAAAAATACAATACAAAAACATCGTGATGCCAGGCACCGATAGTTGCGTTGTTTGCGAAACATCGACTAATAAGGCCCGACCATACTTACCGGAAAGTTTTAGACGTATCGCTTTCGATGCAATTCATAGTTTAAGTCACCCGGGTATTCGCGCTACCAACAAAATGGTTAGAGATAGATACTTTTGGGTAGGTATGAATAAAGATATCCGAAGATGGGCTAAGGCCTGTATCCCATGTCAACGATCTAAGATTCAAAAACATACTGTATCCGATTTAGGTACTTTCGAGAAAGTAGATCGTTTTAGTCACTTAATGATTGACATAATAGGCCCTCTCAATACATCACCCGAGGGATATAGATACTGTTTGACTATGATAGATAGAGGTACGCGTTGGCCAGAAGCTGTCCCAATTAAAGAAATCACAGCTGAAGTAGTAGCCAAAGCTCTTTATGAAAACTATATAACGCGTTTCGGAGTATTTTTTTAAGTGTACTTCCGATCAAGGTCGTTGTTTCGAGAGTAATCTTTTCAAGCAACTCATGAATCTTATGGGTATTGAAAAGATCCGCACTACCGCTTATCACCCGCAGAGTAATGGGATGATAGAACGGTGGCACAGATCTTTAAAAGCAGCACTTATGGCTAGACTGTCAACTAAAAGTTGGGTAGAAGAACTACCAACCGTTTTACTAGGTTTAAGAGCCGCTGTACGGGCAGACACTAATGTTAGTTGTGCTGAAATGGTATACGGCACAAGTATTAGG
Organism: Bicyclus anynana; assembly: GCF_947172395.1. Taxonomy (NCBI): domain Eukaryota; kingdom Metazoa; phylum Arthropoda; class Insecta; order Lepidoptera; family Nymphalidae; genus Bicyclus; species Bicyclus anynana. The sequence goes on from NC_069105.1 coordinate 5,377,872, forward strand.
CTGCCAGGTGAATTTTATGATATAAGTAAGGATAATATTTTAGATAGCTCTAGTTATGTAAGCAAATTAAAAAGTATAATTAATGATTTAAAACCTGTTAAAAGGGTCAATAAAGACTCGAGAAAAATTTTTGTTCACCAGGATTTACACACTTGTGACAAAGTATTTATCAGGAACGACGCGGTGCGTAAGCCTCTCCAAGCGCCTTACGACGGTCCGTACCGAGTAATTAGCAGGACAGAGAAAGTTTTTAAGGTCCAATTACCCACACGTCAGGTTATAGTTTCTATAGATCGGTTGAAACCAGCTTATATTTTGGAGGAAAACGATAATCCCCAAAATACTATGTCGTCAAAAACTACGGAACCGATTTTAAAAAAGAAAGTCACAGTGTGTACGGTCCCTTATAATACCAACGGTGTAAAATGCAAAACAACGAGCAGTGGTCGCGTCAGCCGCGTACCTGCACGTTATGCTTAGTTGCATTATTGTTAATTGTTTCGTCATGTTTATAATTTTAAGAAATTAGTTGTGCAATGTTAAAGTAAAAACCATATTCTGTTTAAAGTAATTGTATTTGAAGGTGTTCTACAAAATTGTTTACATAATATTACACTTATACAAAATTTACATTGTCATTTATATGTTTAAAATTTTTTTTGTTGTTAGCTTTACAGAGTTCATTAGTTTAAGTGTAACAAGTGTATGCTCCTCGTGAAACGTTTTGTCAGCATTGTGCTTATAGTGTTAAGAATGAAACACCCCTATACTACCTATACATTGTTTTCTGTAAAAAAAAAAAAAAAAAAAGGGGGTGGAATGATGTGGTGGTCACACACACATACATTGTAAATGAAAATGCTACTTAAGCATTTTCGTAATTATGACGAAGTCAATACGGGCGGTTTGTCGCCAGTCGTTACCTAACCGTTGTAACTGATAGTCAATATAAGTGTTTTATCAGTTGAGCCTACTATTATTTATCACCCGTAACCGCTACCCGGGACACGACATACCTTACTCAACCCCAATATATAAGTATCCAAATAGTACTAAAGTGGTACAAAAATCTATTTAAATATTCAAAAGAAAATAAAAGTTCAAAGTAAAATACGAAACCAGACCTTTTTTAGCAGTAAAAGTTTTGGATCCTTTGGTAGGAAAAATCGACGGATACAAGAAAAATTTTCTCATTACTTTTCTCCTAATGGAACGCAGAATTCAGTGTGCGAGTGTGCGCGAGCCGCTACGGACGTAGCGCCTGTAACCTCGTAGACATCCCGAAGAGCTACGAAACGCTACAAAGTTTACGAATTTTTGATACAAGTTCTGTAAAATAACTGGGAATTGATAACAATTCAAAATTAATTTTAAAGTGTTAATATTAAAAAAAAAAGTTTAAAACTTTTTGTTACAACATGTAAAAATAGTAAATAATTTTACTTTTCTTCTTTAAATTTGAATACTTACTACTTAATTACGATAATGTTCTAACCGTTCTAACGCACTATTAGAATAAATTAAAAATTTAATAAAAAATAAAAATACAGTTCTGAATAATTTCATACTTATTGAGTAGATAGTATTTGGCTAACAAAATTTTCACAAAACCAAAATTAAAACATAAAATATTTGTTTTTTTGTGATAAAACTTTCTGCTCTTACGATAATGACAAGATTTGAATATTAATACAAATATTTTTAAGAAATAACATATAACGATGTGATGTTCATATTTTGATATAGTATAAAACTATAAACATAATTTATAATAGATTGGATTTAATTAATAACTAGCAGTGTTAACTAGCGGTTTCGCCAGCTTTAGGAGAAATAAAGTGTATTGAAAAATCGCAACATACGTAAGATTATCAGACCATGTGTGTTTTCATCCGTGTTGTTCTCATCTTGTACTAATATGGGAATAAAATAGAGTGTAAGTTACTAACTGAAAATGCAGCTTTCCATAGATGAAAGATAAAAACAAAAAAAAAAAACAAAATTTTTAACAACAATAACAACAATTAAAATAATAACAACAATAAAAATAATAACAACAATTTTGATAACATTAGTGTGGACAATGATCTAAAGAAAAAAAAAATGGAGGAGTTCCTACGTGTTAACGAAACGTCCTATCATTTTTACTCTCGCTGCACCAACCTCAGTGCGTTCGACTGCAGCGAGCAAGAGATGCTGTGGTGCATGATGGGTCCGCGCCGCCTGCCGCTCGCGCGCATCGTGCCCATCACCGCCTGCCTGCTGCTCATCTTCGCCACCGGGGTCGTGGGCAATGTGGCCGTGTGCGTGGTCATTGTGCGCCACCCCGCCATGCGCACTGACACCAACTACTACCTGTTCAGCTTGGCGTTGAGCGACTTGTTGCTGCTGTTGTTTGGTGAGTGTAAGTTTTTCTTTTTTTATTCTTTACAAGTTAGCCCTTGACTACGATCTTACCTGATGGTAAGTGATGATGCAGTCTAAGATGAAAGCGGGCTAACTTGTTCGGTGGAGGATGAAAATCCACACCCCTTTCGGTTTCTACACGGCATCGTACCGGAACGCTAAATCGCTTGGCGGTACGTCTTTGCCGGTAGGGTGGTAACTAGCCACGGCCGAAGCTTCCCACCAGCTAGACCAGGACCAATTAAGAAAATCTAAATCGGCCCAGCCGGGGATCGAACCCAGGACCTCCGTTTTGTAAATCCACCGCGCGTACCACTGCGCCACGGAGGCCGTCAAATTTATTATTTACTAGCAGATGCCCGCGACTTCGTCCGCGTGAAATTCGATGTACATTTTCGAACCCTTCGCCCCTTCTATTTACATTTTCGATTTTTTTATATATGAAAAATACAAAATCATAACCCCTATACAATAAAGTGCGCGTTTTAACCTAAGCCACGGTCGGAGGCCCTATTACAAAACCCCGGCCGAAGGCCGGTGTAGAATAAAGTGCCCGGCCGAAGGTCGCGCGTTTTTTTTCGCTTGGGTAAAATGCCCAGCCATAGCCACGGTCGGTAGTCCCATCATAAGCCCCCGGCCGAAGTTTTTTGTGCTTGGGTAAAATGCCTAGCCTTAGCCACAGTCGGAGGCCCTATTACAAAACCCCGGCCGAAGGCCGGTGTAGAATAAAGTGCCCGGCCGAAGGTCGCGCGTTTTTTTTCGCTTGGGTAAAATGCCCAGCCATAGCCACGGTCGGAAGTCCCATCATAATCCCCCGGCCGAAGATTTTTGTGCATCGGTAAAATGCCCAGCCGTAGCCACGATCAGAGGCCATATTACAAACCCCCGGCCGAAGGTCGCACGTTCCGTTTTTTGTGCTTGGGTAAAATGCCCAACCTTAGCCACGGTCAGAGGCCACATCACAAACCCCCGGCCGAAGGCCGGTGCACAACAAAGTGCGCGGCCGAAGGCCGCGCGTTCCGTTTTTTGGGTATAATGCCCAACTTTAGCCACGTTCGGAGGCCCCATCACAAACTCCCGGCCGAAGGCCGGGCTACTAAACAGTGCGCGGCCGAAGGCCGCGCGTTCCGTTTTATGTGCATCGGTAAAATGCCCAGCCGTAGCCACGATCCATATCACAAACCCCCGGCCGAAGGCCGCGCTTCTTTTTTGCTTGGGTAAAATACCCAGCCGTAGTCACGGTCGAAGGCTGTATCATAAACTCCCGGCCGAAGGCCGGGCTACAATACAGTGCGCGGCCGAAGGCCGCCCGTTCCGTTTTTGTGCTTGGGTAAAATACCCAGCCGTAACCACGGTCGGAGGCTGTATCACAAACTCCCGGCCGAAGGCCGGGCCACAATACAGTGCGCGGCCGAAGGCTACGCGTTCCGTTTTTCGTGCTTAGGTAAAATGCCCAGCCGTAGTCACGGTCGAAGGCTGTATCATAAACTCCCGGCCGAAGACCTGGCTACAATACAGTGCGCGAAGGCTCTATTACAAACTCCCGGCCGGAGGCCGGGCTACAATACGGTGAGCGGCCGAAGGCCGCGAGTTCCGTTTTCTGTGTATCGGAAAAATGCCCAGCCGTAGCCACGATCAGAGGCCATATTACAAATCCCCGGCCGAAGGCCGCGCTTTTTTTTGTTTGGATAAAATACCCAGCCGTAGTCACGGTCGAAGGCTGTATCATAAACTCCCGAACGAAGGCCGGGCCACAATACAGTGCGCGGCCGAAGGCTACGCGTTCCGTTTTTCGTGCTTGGGTAAAATGCCCAGCCGTAGTCACGGTCGAAGGCTGTATCATAAACTACAATACGGCTACAATACGGTGAGCGGCCGAAGGCCGCGCGTTCCGTTTTCTGTGCATCGAAAAAATGCCCAGCCGTAGCCACGATCAAAGGCCATATTACAAACCCCCGGCCGAAGGCTGCGATTTTTTTTTGCTTGGGTAAAATACCCAGCCGTAGTCAAGGTCGAAGGCTGTATCATATCATACACTACCGGCCGAAGGCCACGCGTTCCATTTTTTGTGTTTGGGTAAAATGCCCAGCCGTAGTTACGGTCGAAGGCTGTATCACAAACTCCCGGCCGAAGGCCGGGCTACAATACGGTGCGCGGCCGAAAGCCACGCGTTCCGTTTTTTGTGCATCGGAAAAATGCCCAGCCGTAGCCACGATCAGAGGCCATATTACATGCATCGGACGGGACGGGACGGACAGACAAATAATCGAAAAAAAATGGTTTTGAATTCAGTATCGATTGTATAATGCCCTATGATATTTTTTTTTTAAATTAATCAAAAAGTTCTGTAATTTGACCTGTTACAGTTTCATTATAAGTATAGAGTATAGATAAGTATTTAATAGCTATTGCGCCAAATTCGTGCTCTTTTTATAGTAATAAATCTTGCATAACATTATACGATAAAAAAGTAGACAATGTGACTATTTAAACACAAAAAGGATATTTCAGTTTGAACTTCAACTTTTAAGTAGTTCCTGAGATTAGTTTCGCGCGTTCAACCAAATAAACGAACAAATTGATCAGTTGAGTATAGAATATGTGCCTCAATATCGATATTACACAGTTTTAGTGGAAAACTCGTTTCTCCAAATAACGCCTGCGAATCAATTTGAGCAATCCAATTTTTTCAAGATAACTTTTTTCTATCTGTCCGATTTTAATGAAACAAAGCCAATATGTTGCCCTAAACTTTGCTTAATCTATTTGTGAAATCCGCGTCAAAATCCGTTCAGCAGAACCAGAGAATAGCACGAACATACAGACAGAAGGACAGACAGACAGACAGACAGACAGACAGATAGACAGACAGACAGGCAAAAAAATAAAAAAATACATTTTTGTATTCTATTGCTCATTTCTAATCGCCCTAACTTGATTTTAGTTAAATTTGGTCAAAGTACAGACACTCGATTTCTACTCTTTTATTATAGTATAGATAGATAGATATATGCTGTCGCGACATTTTTTGTAGAAAATGATGTGTGCTGCGACTGAATGACGCTGCTGTATTTGCAACCCCTTGGCCTTTTGAATAGCAATGACAATGCTTGAGGGAATTAGCAGACTGTTGGGAAGGCGCCATGTACACCTTGGGTTACATTATTGGAGTTTTAGGAAGGATCCCTAACTTTTTTTAAATAAAATATAGCCTATAGCCTTCCTCGATAAATGGGCTATCTATCACTGAAAGTATTTTTCAAATCGGACCAGTAGATCCTGAGAATAGCGCGTTCAATCAAACAAACAAACAAACAAACAAACAAACAAACTCTTCCGCTTTATAATATTAGTATAGATTTGGACCACCAACCATATCATACTAAACATATCATTTTACTTAACGTTAGCGGAGTAACGGACATCATGCTTAAAGGGTAGGTTGTAATAATATTTAGAATTAATAGTAGAAAAAAATAAAAATAAACTTACATGAAATTGCGTCAATTTAAAAAGAAGAAAAAACATAATACAAAAGAAACTGTTCAATTTGAAACTTTTATTTTTCCTTTTGTTTTTAAGTATTTGCTATATCTTTTTTTATATTATAACCAATATTACCATTGCCCTCCAACTAGTCGACAAAAACTGTGCTAGGAGTGAGTACGACAATAGACCAACGGGGCGGGGATCGAACCACCAGCCCTCGGTGATGAATCCGACCGCTCTTACCGTTGAGCTATTGAGGTATAACACTAATATTAAGAATACTAGCAGATGCCCGCGACTTCGTCCGCGTGAAATTCGATGTACATTTTCGAACCCTTCGCCCCTTCTATTTACATTTTCGATTTTTTTATATATGAAAAATACAAAATCATAACCCCTATACAATAAAGTGCGCGTTTTAACCTAAGCCACGGTCGGAGGCCCTATTACAAAACCCCGGCCGAAGGCCGGTGTAGAATAAAGTGCCCGGCCGAAGGTCGCGCGTTTTTTTTCGCTTGGGTAAAATGCCCAGCCATAGCCACGGTCGGTAGTCCCATCATAAGCCCCCGGCCGAAGTTTTTTGTGCTTGGGTAAAATGCCTAGCCTTAGCCACAGTCGGAGGCCCTATTACAAAACCCCGGCCGAAGGCCGGTGTAGAATAAAGTGCCCGGCCGAAGGTCGCGCGTTTTTTTTCGCTTGGGTAAAATGCCCAGCCATAGCCACGGTCGGAAGTCCCATCATAATCCCCCGGCCGAAGATTTTTGTGCATCGGTAAAATGCCCAGCCGTAGCCACGATCAGAGGCCATATTACAATCCCCCGGCCGAAGGTCGCACGTTCCGTTTTTTGTGCTTGGGTAAAATGCCCAACCTTAGCCACGGTCAGAGGCCACATCACAAACCCCCGGCCGAAGGCCGGTGCACAACAAAGTGCGCGGCCGAAGGCCGCGCGTTCCGTTTTTTGGGTATAATGCCCAACTTTAGCCACGTTCGGAGGCCCCATCACAAACTCCCGGCCGAAGGCCGGGCTACTAAACAGTGCGCGGCCGAAGGCCGCGCGTTCCGTTTTATGTGCATCGGTAAAATGCCCAGCCGTAGCCACGATCCATATCACAAACCCCCGGCCGAAGGCCGCGCTTCTTTTTTGCTTGGGTAAAATACCCAGCCGTAGTCACGGTCGAAGGCTGTATCATAAACTCCCGGCCGAAGGCCGGGCTACAATACAGTGCGCGGCCGAAGGCCGCCCGTTCCGTTTTTGTGCTTGGGTAAAATACCCAGCCGTAACCACGGTCGGAGGCTGTATCACAAACTCCCGGCCGAAGGCCGGGCCACAATACAGTGCGCGGCCGAAGGCTACGCGTTCCGTTTTTCGTGCTTAGGTAAAATGCCCAGCCGTAGTCACGGTCGAAGGCTGTATCATAAACTCCCGGCCGAAGACCTGGCTACAATACAGTGCGCGAAGGCTCTATTACAAACTCCCGGCCGGAGGCCGGGCTACAATACGGTGAGCGGCCGAAGGCCGCGAGTTCCGTTTTCTGTGTATCGGAAAAATGCCCAGCCGTAGCCACGATCAGAGGCCATATTACAAATCCCCGGCCGAAGGCCGCGCTTTTTTTTGTTTGGATAAAATACCCAGCCGTAGTCACGGTCGAAGGCTGTATCATAAACTCCCGAACGAAGGCCGGGCCACAATACAGTGCGCGGCCGAAGGCTACGCGTTCCGTTTTTCGTGCTTGGGTAAAATGCCCAGCCGTAGTCACGGTCGAAGGCTGTATCATAAACTACAATACGGCTACAATACGGTGAGCGGCCGAAGGCCGCGCGTTCCGTTTTCTGTGCATCGAAAAAATGCCCAGCCGTAGCCACGATCAAAGGCCATATTACAAACCCCCGGCCGAAGGCTGCGATTTTTTTTTGCTTGGGTAAAATACCCAGCCGTAGTCAAGGTCGAAGGCTGTATCATATCATACACTACCGGCCGAAGGCCACGCGTTCCATTTTTTGTGTTTGGGTAAAATGCCCAGCCGTAGTTACGGTCGAAGGCTGTATCACAAACTCCCGGCCGAAGGCCGGGCTACAATACGGTGCGCGGCCGAAAGCCACGCGTTCCGTTTTTTGTGCATCGGAAAAATGCCCAGCCGTAGCCACGATCAGAGGCCATATTACATGCATCGGACGGGACGGGACGGACAGACAAATAATCGAAAAAAAATGGTTTTGAATTCAGTATCGATTGTATAATGCCCTATGATATTTTTTTTTTAAATTAATCAAAAAGTTCTGTAATTTGACCTGTTACAGTTTCATTATAAGTATAGAGTATAGATAAGTATTTAATAGCTATTGCGCCAAATTCGTGCTCTTTTTATAGTAATAAATCTTGCATAACATTATACGATAAAAAAGTAGACAATGTGACTATTTAAACACAAAAAGGATATTTCAGTTTGAACTTCAACTTTTAAGTAGTTCCTGAGATTAGTTTCGCGCGTTCAACCAAATAAACGAACAAATTGATCAGTTGAGTATAGAATATGTGCCTCAATATCGATATTACACAGTTTTAGTGGAAAACTCGTTTCTCCAAATAACGCCTGCGAATCAATTTGAGCAATCCAATTTTTTCAAGATAACTTTTTTCTATCTGTCCGATTTTAATGAAACAAAGCCAATATGTTGCCCTAAACTTTGCTTAATCTATTTGTGAAATCCGCGTCAAAATCCGTTCAGCAGAACCAGAGAATAGCACGAACATACAGACAGAAGGACAGACAGACAGACAGACAGACAGACAGATAGACAGACAGACAGGCAAAAAAATAAAAAAATACATTTTTGTATTCTATTGCTCATTTCTAATCGCCCTAACTTGATTTTAGTTAAATTTGGTCAAAGTACAGACACTCGATTTCTACTCTTTTATTATAGTATAGATAGATAGATATATGCTGTCGCGACATTTTTTGTAGAAAATGATGTGTGCTGCGACTGAATGACGCTGCTGTATTTGCAACCCCTTGGCCTTTTGAATAGCAATGACAATGCTTGAGGGAATTAGCAGACTGTTGGGAAGGCGCCATGTACACCTTGGGTTACATTATTGGAGTTTTAGGAAGGATCCCTAACTTTTTTTAAATAAAATATAGCCTATAGCCTTCCTCGATAAATGGGCTATCTATCACTGAAAGTATTTTTCAAATCGGACCAGTAGATCCTGAGAATAGCGCGTTCAATCAAACAAACAAACAAACAAACAAACAAACAAACTCTTCCGCTTTATAATATTAGTATAGATTTATGATGATTAGGTTACAACCACAAATGAAAAAAACTAAAACTATTAATGTAGGGCGAATTATTGAACAGAGCTCTTAAAAGTATTTGTTATTTTAGATTTGAAGTTATGTATCTTGTCACAGAAGATATCGATGTATTTATCTTTCTTGGATCCCTGTAGAGTGTACATAGCCATGGCCATACACCATATTTTAAAGTTATGTAGTAGTTCACATAATGTAGGATTTTTTTTATTTATTTAGTAAATAAATAAATAAGCCTAAGCCTAGCAAACATCGGCGTGGTCTAAATGATTTCCCGCCCTAAAAGGACTATTGGTTAATATATTAATTATGTTCGTATTTTTGAACGATAAAACGACGTGTTTTTTATTTGTTGATACATGTTTCATAATTGTGACCCAATTCCATGGACCGTGTTTACGATGGGGATTGGAGCGATATATCAAACGAAAAATACCCTTCGTTTATCGTGGTACATAATATACCTTCAATCATATGACCCATTCCAATAGCTCACTACAATGCTACATCTTCCTCTTTTTTAGAGAAGAAGTAGTTCGACCTACCTATGCTGGTTGGTAACTTTAAGATGATTAACGTCTTAGTTTGACTTTATAATGATCACTCATCATCATCATATCAGCCAATGGACATCCACTGCAGGATATAGGCCCTTTGTAGGGAATACCAAACATCACGATACTGAGCCACCTGCATCTAGCGAATCCCTGCGACTCGCTTGATGTCGACAGTCCATCTGGTAGGGGGTCGACCAACACTGCGGTTACTAGTGCGGGGTCGCCATTCCAGCACTTTGGGACCCTAACGTCCATCGGCACTATTAGATAACGATAACTATCACTGTTAGATATTAATGATAATGACCCCTCCCTCCCTCTCTCCCATGTTGACACGAGGGACTCTTCCAACCTTCTAACACCGGCCTGCTACTGAGGATTTGTCTTTAGAGAGAAAAATCCAACACCACGAAGTATGACCCCGGAGTCAAACCCACGACTTCCTGATCCAAAGTTGTATAGGCTAATCACTAGACCGACGAGGCAGCTAATATAAGTGTAAGCGGAAATCCTCTTATCTATGTTGAAACTTACCCTCTAAAGATCAGTCATCCAGGATTAAATACAAAACCGTAATAAATTAGTATTCAGAATATTTGACAAGAGGCGGCACGGAATCGATTACAGTAAATCGGCTCCCAAATGCCTTAATGAATATTAACTGGTAACTGATAGGCATCGGCGGCGAAACGGAAAATAATTCATTAGAATATAGGTACAACTGATCCATTTTTATTGTATTAGGCCACAGATTAATCAATAATATACAGATGGAACGTACGGAACACGACGGTGATGTAGCCGCTCCAAATACGAAATTATCTTATTATTATACTAGTAGACGCCGGTTTCACCCGCGTAGTTGCCGTTCCCGTAGGAATACAGGGATAAAATATGGCTTATGACCTTCCTCGATAAATGGGCTTTCTAACACTGAAAGAATTTTTCAAATCGGACCAGTAGTTCCTAAGATTAGCGCGTTCAATCAAACAAACAAACAAACTCTTCAACTTTATAATATTAGTATAGATATATTTATTATTGATTTATATATTATTAATATACCGCAAAAAAGCGCTTGCACCTCTTTTTTTTATGGCGGCCGGGGGACAAGGGTGGCGATCCCAAAAACTTGAGGTTAAGCTTCTATTAACCCCCCACACACGTCCCAAAAATAAAATTACGTCTTCTAAAATTGCAATATTCGGTCCTTAGAGTGTAACATTTCATTGGACTAAAATACGAGTATTAACCATAACACCCAGTGACTACTGCCAGCAAAACATAACATTCTAGTTTATAGTATATAGTAGTTTTAGATTTATCAATATTTTTGATTTTTAATTTGAAGTGTTTGGGAAAATCTCTAAAAGCGACCGAACCGATTTTCATGGAACTTTCACTGGAAGATAGAGGAGGTTGCTTAGTAACATGAAGACTATTTTCATCCTATCTATCTATCTTATAGGACATGTAAAAAAATAATTTTGCGCAAATGAAGTCGCGAGCTTCTGCGTATGTTTTTATAATTCGTATGTTTTTATATTTCGTCTTTACAAATAACGGGTTAGTATTCAAGCTGGTTTTATGAATAGATTTATAACCATTTTATATTTCAGCATGTTTATAATTCATTAAACTCCTTTATACGGAGTGAATAGAAATCCAATTACCCGCAGTATTATAAACGCCAAATAAATTCGATTGCTATCAAAACGCGCGGTTTTCTCGTTTCCCTTTGATGTGCCGATGGAACCGTCGCTCGCTAAGGTGTCACAGCGAATTTCATTGCTACTTCCATACATATCTGATTCCAATCATCGGGAGAATTCATATGAATAACATTGTGAGTAATTTATTTTGCTATTTTCAACGAGCGTACTATAAATATGGTATATGTACTAAGAACCGTGATAGCCCGGTGGATATGACCTCTGCTTTCGATTCCGGTTGGTCGGTGGACCTACAACTTTTCAGTTGTGTGCATTTTAAGAAATTAAATATCACGTGTCTCAAACGGTGAAGGAAAACATCGTGAACGTGAAACTTCACACACGCAGAGAATTTTCTTAATTCTCTGCGTGTGTGAAGTCTGATAATCCGCATTGGGCCAGCGTGGTGGTCTATTGACCTAAACCCTCTCATTCTGAGAGGAGACTCGAGCTCAGCAGTGAGCCGAATATGGGTTGCTAATGATGATGATGACTAAGAATCTGCGATAGCTAGACTTTCGTTATTTACGAGCACAATGACAAAGTTAAGTCATGCTGCTAACAAAGGTTAGTAAGGTAGTCAATTATGATATTTGAAATGTATAACTTTGTGCTTTCTAGGGTTCAGCTAGATCCTCAAATAATTGTCCAAATATAAAACAGTGGTATGCGCGGTGGATTTACATGACGGAGGTCCTGGGTTCGATACCTGGCTGGGTCGATTGAGGTTTTATTAATTGGTCCAGTTCTGGCTGGATTGAGATTTCGGCCGTGGCTAGTTATCACCCTATCGACAAAGACGTACCGCCAAGCGATTTAGCGTTCCGGTTTAATGTCGTGTAGAAACCAAAAGGGGTGTAGATTTTCATCCTCCTCCTAACAAGTTAGCCCGCGCCCATCTCAGATTGCATCATCACTTACCATCAGATGAGATTGTAGTCAAGGGCTTACTTGTAAAGAATAAAAAAAAGAATCTTGTGTCTAATCTATTTTCGATTTTCTAACGACCCTTAGCTTTGTAAACTAGATACGCTTAAAGATCTCTTTAAGAAAAACTTTAACGAGATTTTTGGAGGGTTCTCGTGAAGTATTAAATTCAAAAAAATACGCTTTCTACTTGGACGCACCTTCAAGTCTGGGCTTTTAAAACCTGCCACTGGATCCACTACAGTGCAAACTTCTTAATTGGTTAACGTACATATAACAAGGGAGTCTGAGCTGACAAGCTTTCATCCTTCATAATATAAGGTACTAGCCGACGCCCGCGACTTCGTCCGCGTGAAACTCGATGTAAACTTTCAACTACCCCTATCCTACCCCTACCCTACTTTTCTGGTTGATGTAAACTTTCAACTACCCCTATCCTACCCCTACCTACCCCTACACTACTTTTCTGGTTGATTTTTTACACCTTGTGTCCCAAAAACATAAATATCTTACGGAACCCTATTTTTTCTAAAATAAAATTTAGCTTATGTTACTTGTGGATAATGTAGCTTTCGAATGGTGAAAGAATTTTTAAAATCGGTTCAGTAGTTTTTGAGCCTATTCATTACAAACAAACAAACAAACAAAGTTTTCCTCTTTATAATATTAGTACAAATGTGTTGATATCGCAGGCTCTCACTCTATTATACTATCACTCTATCATACTATCACTCTATCATGCTATCACTCTATCATGCTATCACTATCATGCTATCACTCTATCACGCTGCGACCAACAAAAGCGGAGTGTCTGTGAATAATGTTAAACGGGGAAAATTATTCTTTTGAAAGCTTCCGTTGCGTGCGTTGCATAAACGGTTAGTTACCCAAAATTGTTCCCCTGAAAAAATTCAGAAAGAATTTCGAAAAAAGTCTAAAAGGGTAAAAGGATTTTCATGCAAACTAAAACCCGGTCGTCCGCTAGTTTTACATAATACGTCAGCTACACTAGAAAGGATTTTTGGAAATTTTAACAAACAACTTAATTGTCCAGGTCTGGCTGGTGAGAGACTTCGGCCGTGGCTAGTTACCACCATACCGACAAAGACGTACCGCCAAGCGATTTAGCGTTTTAAGCGTTGTGTAGAAACCGAAACGGGTGTGGATTTTCATCCTCCTCCTAACAAGTTAGCCCGCTTCCATCTTAAGTTGCATCATCACTTACCATTAGGTGAGATTGTAGTCAAGGGCTAACTTGTAGAGAATAAAAAAAACAGTATAAGCTTCTTGGAGTAATAAATCAAATTCCGAAATTAATCATCACCCAGCGTCGGATGTCAAGATAAGGTTCAATCTCACTGACTCGTCTTCAGTTAATTGGTGATTTATTAAACGTAAAACTTTTCTCTGTCAAGTTCAAAAGGTTTCGGAACCGGCAGGTATCTAATCACGAGATAAGGACGTCATTTTGAAAAGTTTAGGATTTGTAATTAAGTATCGCCTTTTGAACGATTCTTCAGTTGTTAGTCGTTCAAAACTTTTGTATCAGAGGGCATAGTGGCAGTTTGATACTGTTACTATCGCGTTAACGTAAACGTGAATTTCTAAGGAATAACAACTGTTTCAATTCCTTGAAAATTGCGTTTACGTCTACGTGATAGTAACAGTATGAAAATATTGAAAACTCTCACTAACTTAACGTTTTGCTATAAACGGTAGATTTTAATTTAAATTAACTTTTTGTTTATTTTTTATAAATATATCTGTACTTACACAACACATATATCTGTACTTAGCCCCAAAGTATGCGTATAGCCTATGTTATGGGTACTGAGATTTTATCACATAATAACTACATATTATTTAAATACTCATAAAATGTATAAATACACCCAGACATAGGAAACCATACTAAACACACCATTATTTCCCAGTTGTGGGAATCGAACCTAAGGCCGTGGATGCAGAAAGCAGGGTTACTACCCACTGCGCTACGTTCGTACCGTCTTTCAGTTCACCGTCGTTTGCAGTTTCTAGTAGCAAGAACTTTCTAGACAAATAGACAGAAAGACGTATATAGCAAAATTATTCCTGTTGTTGAACCCTAAAAGTTATAAACTCGGAACCTAATAACACGTATGTACTGGCTAGACCAATAAAACAATAGTCATATTAACTTCACAGTGTGTTAAAGCCATTATAGATTCATCCAATATTGAAGTCATTTCATTTTATGGACGTACCGCATGCACCGACGGACATTATCCGAAGTAATGAAAGCATTATTGGAAAAGGCGTGGTTATTGGCCGGCGGGTCATTAGTCAATGGACAATACCTACTACTTACTACTTTTTAAAAGATTAATTTATAAGCGACTAGCCGACACCCTGTGATTTATTCGCGCAGTTTCCGTTCCAATATGGATACGGGCATAAAATATAGCCTATAACACTCACAAATAACGTAGCTTTGAAGAAGTAAAAGAATTATCAAAATCGGTTCCTCAGAGATCCTTTTTTTTTTAACGTGGGGAAATCCTCATGGATACCTTCTCGCCACGGGGAGGCAAGAAGGTTATGTCGGACTTCAACCGACTAAAACCCCACGGTGTTCCGACTCACCGCCTGATGACTGAGCCACGGGAACATTTCATAAACTACCGCAACCCAGCCAGCTTCCTCAGAGATCTTACAACATTACAAACTGTACATACATCTTTATAATATTATTAGCGAAAAAGTAAAAAAAAAAAAAACCGGACAAGTCCGAGTCGGACTCGCCCACCGATGGTTCGGTACAGAAGTTCATTTATGAACCCCCTGTTCTTTAGATTGGATTTAATTTTATTAAATTTTTTGAAATATTTTTTTGTACTTGTGATCTGTGACGGTGCCTCTTGGCGAATTTGTAGTCAAAGTCAAATCAAATCATATCATTTATTTGCTAGAATGTCAAAATATATGTTTTCTGCTGTATCATTTTTTTACGTAGTGATAAGTTTTTTTCACAACTTCATGGGCCCATAAACCACAGTATACGGTTTAAATTTGAACTTGATACCTCCACGCATTTTTAAAATAAACGGTCTTGACATACATTTGAGCTTATAGTCCTATGACGCACAGCTACATACTATAATTAAATAAACACATTTAGCAATAGATACGTCTTTATTTGAGCAAAGCATTATATCTCAGATTTGATCTATATTGAACTTGTCTTACTCCGTCTTACAATAATGAAGTAGTCTTTATAAACTCTATAGACACGCCAACTTCCACGGTCGACTCGAATAGATAGCCAATTTAAGTCGGCAGCGGACCTCCTAAAAGTTTATTTAACCTTGGGACATGAGATTGTGTGTCTTTTTACGCTTTTTTATGTGTTTTTATAAATGGAAATTAAACCTAAATAGGTACTCTCTGTTATCCTGGCACTTTGTTAAACACTTTTGTGTCAAATGACGATGTCTGCCAGCCGGCTTTACTATTTTGATCTTTATTATCAAGATATTAAAATAAACACCAAATAAATTTATTTTTTTTATTTTCTTTTTTATCAAGAAAGAATACAATAAGGAACTTAAGCTAACTTATCCTAATAACTATACAAATCATGCCCACGTGGAATGGTGGCAAGAATACAGGCTGCATTTCCGCGCTGGACAGCCAGGCTGATCCTTTGCGCTAAATATGAACCAGCCTTTCTGTCACCAAAACAATTGACATAAGTTAGTCAAAGAGGAAATATTTTATGTTGGTTGAGATATTATACGAAATTGAGATTCTATATAAAAATGACATTTGGCCGGCGGATATCAGTAGGTAGATGACATTTTGTTAATTGATTCATTATAGACCAAAGTATAGAATAGGCTAGCAGTTTAGTTTATTTTACGCCGCCTATAAGAACTTCGGTACCATAAAGCAGTTTGTGTTGTGGTTTTAACAAGACATCAAAGGACACAGACAACAGACAGGAATTCAAGTCAGTTGGCATATCTATACATGGTGCGAGGTGCGATGTTCAGTTTTCTTTACGAATTACCTCTCAGTGACGACGCGGCGATAAATTTAATTTTCTCTAACAAGGGCCCCTCTATTAGTGCCGACGTTACTGGTATTGTTATGTGTGTGTGTTGTGAGACGATTTGTGTGAGTTGTGTTATTATAACAAAATATTCAACTACTAATTAGTGTATATTAAGTTTCTCAGAATCTCAGAGATATGTATTAATATCAATTTAATATCTATAAATAACAGCGTACAAAGTATAATATTATGAGCTGTGTTTATGACTCCCACGTAAATCTTGTTCTTATATGAACATGTGATTTATGATATGGTATAACTTCCTCTTTTATTCAGTGGTTAGTCTGTGACGCTAAGGATTACAAAGTCCTATATACTGGGCTTTTTTTTCTTTCTTTAAAGAAATTATTTCTCAGCCTTGCGTTACAATTTGAAACATTGTCACTGTAAGCCTGCCAACCTGCATTGAAAGTGTGTCTTGGGACTTGGGAGTAATTATTCTTTTATTCGTATTCCTTTTTCTAAAAGGAGGGTGTTGGAATGGCGAACTGGAAAGCGCAGTGTTGGTCGGACCCACTAGATGGGTCGAGGACATCAAGCGGGTTGCAGGGAGCCGCTGGATGCTGGCGCCTCGAGACTAATGTGTTTGGAAGTCCATGCAAGAGGCTTAAGTCCAGCAGTGGACGTCCATCGGCTAATAATGACGAATGATCATGATGATATGGAGGGAGGCCTTGCACTGTAGTGAGCCGCTATAATAGGCTGATAAATAGTTTTCCAAGGCACGGGTGTAACACAACAAATTTCCCAACACCAGACTGAAAATCTTGAATTTCCGAATACCCTCTATCTCTCTCTGTTAACCACAATAATAGAGAAAGATAGAGGTGAATTCTAACTCGCACTTACGAGTTATAAAAACATCGTTACAAAATAGCATTAGATATTAGTACTCGCAATGTTAAGCCTTCTGCGACGCAATTTATTACAGACCTAGTAATAAAAACTAACCTAATCTTCCTTCGTCCGCAGGTCTGCCAAACGACCTGTCAGTGTACTGGCACCAGTACCCCTACAGCCTGGGGGTAGTGTTCTGCAAGCTGCGCGCACTCATCTCTGAAGCGTACGTACCCCTTACATTGCTATACAGCTCTTATCAATGTACTGGCACCAGTACCCCTACAGCCTGGGGGTAGTGCAAGCAAGCTGCGCGCACTCATATCTGAAGCGTACGTACCCCTTACATTGCTATACAGTTCTTATCAATGTACTGGCACCAGTAACCCTACAGCCTGGGGGTAGTGCAAGCAAGCTGCGCGCACTCATCTCTGAAGCGTACGTACCCCTTACATTGCTATACAGTTCTTATCAATGTACTGGCACCAGTAACCCTACAGCCTGGGGGTAGTGCAAGCAAGCTGCGCGCACTCATCCCAGAAGCGTACGTACTCTTTACATTGTTATACAGTTCTTGTCAATGTACTGGCACCAGTACCCCTACAGCCTGGGTATAAATAGAAGAAAATGTATCAAAGTAGCATTTTCTTCTATTTATTCAATACAATAAATTGAAAGTCCCCTTTTCCTAAAATAAATACGGAGGCTATAGAAAGATAAAGATAGAATTGGATATGGCAATATAGTACAGAACGGCACGAATTTCATTCGCGTATATTACTCCGTGCTAAGTCACTTATTGTAGAAAAATTTTGGCAAAGCTCTCACGAAATTGCGTTTCCCTTTACCTAAGTTATATGTAATCCAAGTGTATCCAAACGTATTCTGTATATTATACGATACAGATTACCTGCACGCTTTGCCAACAAGTTTCTTAAATGAAAAATACATAGCAATATTTTTATGTATGAAGATTAATCTTTTTACATACGTAGGTATTTGAGCTTTCAATTTTAATCAAACCTTGTGATTCCTCAGTTTACCCTAGACCTCTAAAATTTAATGTCAGCCCGAGGACATTAGACTTTAGAGGTCTAAGGTACACTGCCCTATTGACAACGATAGGCATTTCTAGCAGTCTTTTTACCCGACTGCAAGTAGGGTTATATTTTTGCGCGTATCTTGTATGTATGTATGTTTGTATGTGCTCGTATATTATATTACCTCATATCTTGAAAACCGTTGATTTACGTAATTAGATAGGTAAAGTTAAAAAAAACCAACACGATTGTGAGGCGCTAGACTCGAGGTGAATAAAATTTATATTTTCAAACATTGCGCTATGGGTATCAAATTCAAGGGCTCATCAAGAGGTTTTCAAAGTGGTATATCATGGCCATATTAAAAAAAAACTACAATTTGAAAAACGTTATTTATCGCTATACAAAGTACGTGAGACGGATGAGTATGTGCAAGCAGGTTAGGTGATCCGGTTTTTTATTTTTTTAATTACTGACTTGTTATTTAGCGGAGGATTTCGATATCTTTATAAGTGACTCCATGGCCCAAGGGTCTCCACGGCAAAAGGAACAAATATGTAAGTTTCGATTAGAGAGGCATACCTGTTACACTTACCGGTGTCAGCTTTTTCTGCTGCGGCTCGCGGTCTTGATTGACTTCCTGATATGACTGACAAAGTCAATGTATCAACGCATGTATTGTGTCACATTAGGCCCCACCTAAATTCCTATCTTTTGCCATCTTCCTAACTTAAGATGGATCGTCTAGCGCCGACATGTTTATGGTGGCAAGAGCACAGCTAGTTTTGTTTTTTCGTATCATTATTAGAACCACGCTAAAAAAGCCTACCAGCACTCTTTTGGCCTATAACCCACATTTATTTACCTCTTTTTCTAATTATAGGATCAGAAACTATATTAAAATTGTGAATTATAAATTGTAACATTTAAAGTACAAAAAAAGCTTTTTACTGTTAAATGTTGGCTTTTCTCCGTTGATTGTTCTACTCACTGATAGGGTTAACTTTCAAAAACACTTTGAATTAAAAATCCAAATCAAATAAAATGTTTTTATATTATGATGTAAGTACGTAACAGAATGGCACTTGAAAATTTATTGCTTTTTCATGTTCAATCGGAAAACCTATAAGATTTTTCTCTGGAATGCGACACTGGAATGTTATGATGGCGGCATGCAGAATACGTAAATATTTCACTTTATTTGAATCGGCGATCGTTCGAGAGAGCACCAATTTTACGCCCGACTCGGATTAGAGGGTATTTTCCAAAAAGAAAACTTCCAATAACAAACGTTTTGCTGCTAGGCGTAGTTGAAAATCTTAATATACAAATGCGGAAGGTGTGATGTGTGTGTGTGATGGACCTGCCAATGCATAGCTTTAAGCAATGTGTTAAAAAACATTTGCTTAGTTGACGATACTACACCATCGATGAGTTCCTTAATGATAAAGTTGCTTGGAGGCCGTTGGATCAGCTTCCACCTTTACTCAGGAAGTAAAACTATAAGAAATTGTAATGTTGTCATCAATTGTAATTATAATATTATTGTATGTTTTTTTTAAAAAAGAGCAACTATTGAGTTTCTCGCCAGTTTCTTCTCAGTAGAATCTGCCTTCCGAACCGGTGGTAAAATCTTTACAAATAGTGAACTGACGTATCAAAAGTGCTTGTATACTGAGCCTACTTGAAATAAATGAATTTTTTTTTAAGTTATTCATCAAGAAAACTCGAAAACCGCTTTAGGTACAAAGATTAAGTTTGACAGGGACGTAGCTTGTAGTTAGGAGATCCGCTAAAAAAGGATTTTGCGATAGGGCCGGATTAAGGAGGTCTAAGGGGTGACGAAGTCGCGAGCGTCCGCTAGTACTTTTTTTATTCAACATAGAGAAAAAGAATAAGAATGTCCCAAAATAAACTCAACATGATGTGACCCTACTCAGCTATTTCGTTCGATTAGTCCTTCAGGCGATGCATGAAATGTAGGGGCTACGTTCGGATCTGCTTACGTCTGAAGAATGATATGTAGAATACCTACTCTTCTATTTACATTCCATTCAATATCCATTTTATTACGATCTCAAATCTCAATGTTGACAATATTGTGCATCTAAATACCGATTTATGGTATTGAAAACGATAAAAACCTCATCGGACTAGTGGGTAGCCTATGTGGTTGCACTAGGTCCTGGATTCGAGTCCTAAGTCGACCTATGAAATATTAAGCTTCGATGCATACCGCGCGTTTGAGTCTTACAAGGCATATTTTAGTAGTCGTCTGGGGATGTATTGCTTATAATGCTTAATTGCTGCCAAGAAGTATTGCTGTGTTCCAGGCTGAAGAAAATGGTTGCCGGTTTAATTAAAGACACATGAGGCTGAAAACCTCCTCAGCTTGATGGACACTAAGGCATTTTGTAGGAAGTGTTACTTGCATGATGTGTGAAGTGTCGCTCCGTTTATGGACCCCCGCGGTTTTATCCGCGCAGGTTCCATTCCTGTGGTGTGGGAATACCAGGATATAACTTGTAACATGTACATATAGGATTAATTAAACATGTAAGTCAGCCTTTAGTAAATGTAATTATATGACGTAGTCTAGTAGTAGTAGTATTAATAGTAAACAATTTTCTATATTGTAGACACGCATCTCGCTGCCGATTGGAATTAGTAATTCGCATTTTACTTTAAGCCACCTACACTTTGAAGCGGTAATTAATATAGTCTATGTAATTTTAGAATTTAAACTATCGTGAGTGTTATTCATATTAATTGATTATGAAACACGGCTAAAACTCACGTGATATTACGTCGGAGTATGCCCGAATAGTTTAATATGCCCCACCTAATATCACGTGAGTTTTAGCCTTGTTTCATAATCAATAAATAGTCTATGTTACTTGCTGATAATGTAGTTTTCCATTGGCAAAATAATTTCTAAAATCAGTTTAGTTGATTCGTAACATACAAATAATTGAATCTTTCCTAAATATAATATCAGTTTAGATGATTGGTTACCATCAGGTGGGCCATCTGTTTGGTATATCAATGATTACGAGTACCATAAAACAAAGTAAATGAGAATTGCTATTATTTATTGCGGTTGACGTAGCTAATTAGCTCTAACCGCGTATCATACTTAGGTTACATAAATAATGTCCTCCCGATTGAGTTTCATCCCCTGGTGACCTATCTTATCGTGAGACTATCTACATAAGATTTATTACTTACTCGTATATTTTATTTCTTTTACATTTACCACTTGATGGTAAGCCATGATGCATGGGGATAAAAATCCATGCACCTTTCGGTTTCTTCACGACATCGTACCGGACCGTTAAATCGCCTGGCGGTACGTCTTTGCTGGTAGGGTGGTAACTAGCCACGGTCGAAGTCTCCCACCGGCCGGACCTAGACCTTCAAGAAAACCTCAATCGACCCAGACGGGATCGAACCCAGTACCTGTCTTGTAAATCCACCGCGCATACCACTGCGCCACGGCGGCCGTCAAAATTGGAGAAAGATTAGATGCAGGACTTAACGTACTCTCTGAGTCATGGATATAACAACTTTATGCTGCTACTAGCTGAAGCCGCGATGTTTCACCCGCGTGGTTCTCGTTCCCGTAGGAATACGGGGGTTATATATAGCGTATAGTCTTCCTCGATAAATGGAATATCTAACACAAAGAATTTTTTTAGTCGGACCAGTAGTTCCTGAGATTAGCGCGTTCAATCAAACAAACAAACAAACAAACTCTTCAGTTTTATATATTAGTATAGATAAGATTTTAGTAGTATTTTTGCAAACTAAAACTATTTTTACATATAATAAAATTTTATTATGAAATGAAAATATATTGTCAAGATTTATACAAAATCTTCTAAAGTTCTTTTGTTATGAGATAATGAAGACGGCGCATAATAACTAAGTAAAAACTCTCATGTGTCATAAAACTCACTTCGTTCGTTTTATAAAATGCACAGCACGGCTGTTCTCCAACAATGTTTTGTATAACTCGCCAGTGCGAGTTTCGAAGTCACCGCTTTATTTCTCATTTTAAAGTATCGTGTTATACAGAGAGAGATAGAGGAGAATTTGAAACTCGCACTTGCGAGTTATAAAAATGTCGTTACAGAATAGCCTAGTAGTTGTGATAACTCCTATTATGTCAGTCTACATTCGACGTTCAAAATGACAGGTCGTGGAAAAGGCGCAAAAGGCTTGGGGAAAGGAGGCGCGAAACGCCACAGGAAAGTCCTGCGAGATAACATTCAAGGGTAAACCAATCCTGCCATTCGTAGATTGGCCAGGAGAGGTGGAGTAAAAAGGATCTCCGGTCTGATTTACGAAGAAACCCGTGGTGTTTTGAAGATATTTTTGGAAAACGTCATCCGGGATGCGGTCACATACACAGAGCACGCTAAAAGGAAAACCGTGACAGCTATTGACGCTGTCTATGCCCTGAAGCGTCTAGGCCGCACTCTTTATGGATTAGGAGGATGATGACTCCATACGAAAAAAAAAACAGAAATAAAATGAAAAAACAAAAAAAACATTAGAAATTTATTTTATTATAGTAATTACAATATAATGGAAGCTCGCTATAGTTAATTAGTTAAAAGTTACCAATTAATATTATGAAACCGTCCTTTAATAATGAACCTGGTCTTTATTACTTGTAGTAAAACTGGCTAACGTGTGAGACATTAAGGCAGTTTGAGATATAAGTAGGTATAGGGTAAAAGCACTCAGTCGCAGTACCATTATTTCTTCATACAATTTTGCAGCTCAATGAAGACTGCTCAAGTGTTCAACTCGCTTGATCAAACGGTCTTGTCTCGCTAATCTTAATCGTTTATGAAAGATTTTAAGCCAAAGTATCGTATAATGATGTACAATTTTCTCAACTGTCGCTTACGCATATGAGAAAAATGTCTTCGTGTGTTTTTATTTAACGTGTACGCAGATTTCTCTGAGATTCCTCGACTTGTTGTGTTTCAGTATGACCATTTCCAAGTAGGCACGCTTCCATGTCAGACTGTGTTTTATACATGAGCTTCCGCAAAGGTTTTTTAAAGTTATAATTGTACAGATTCGCAAGCATTTTAAGTAAATAATTAAACACATAGGAGCCCTCCTGTACATAATATTTAACATATAAAATTATGTTACATTGTTCGCTCCCATACTTCTCCGAAACGGCTTGATCGATTCTTATGAAATGTTTTATGCATATTAAGTCTGAAAATCGGGTAGGGTAGGTGTAGAGAAGGGGTAGGGTTGGGTAGGGGTAGCTTGGGTAGTTGGGGGTAGGGTAGGTGTAGGGTGGGAGTAGAAAAGAATAGGGGTAGGAAATGAGTCAAATCGAAGCTTGACCTTGATCGCTCTTTTATTCTTTATAATTTATCTGCACTCTTATTCTTTGCTTTGGGTCAAAAAGCTTTTGATTTAGTTATTTTTAAATTTAAAGGTATTAGTTTCTTAATTAATAGGTAGATGGAGTGACAAACAAATATACCCATGAGTTGTTTATTTCACGATAGTCACCACTTCTAGGTTGCTTTTAAAACTCCAAATCTATACTAGTATTATAAAGAGGTCTATTTATTGAGGTTGTAAGGTATAAGTTAGCGAGGGGATCTACTGTACCAATTTTGGAATTTATTTTACCAGTACAAAGTCACGTTATTTGTGAGTGTTATGGGCTATATTTTGTTACCACGGAAATTGGAGCTACGCTGTGAAACAGTGGTAGTAATCTATATACTTAATACTTACTGTTAATGCGCAAGTAATTCCATCTGTCTGTTACATTTTCACAGCTAAGCTGCTGAACCGATTTATATGAATTTCGATATTTTGATATAGGGATAAATGGGACATTGGATCAAAATATAAAAAGTATTCGTACCTATTTTATTTCATGTGAGTATAAAATATCTTTATTGAAATCTTTAGTAGATTATACTCGTCAGTAGGCAAAGTTCCTTCGCGGTGTCTTTTGGATATAAGTTTCCTTATTAATTTTCTGGGTGAGCGAATTTCAATTGGGTATCTACTGGGTAGACCCTATTATATTTATGGTTACAGATAATAACTCTTGTGATAGAATCTTATTGAATTGCAATTAATCTTTATTTTAAAATAGTGTCTTATTTAATCGCAATGCATGTTCTGCATTTAATTTTTAACCGACTTCAATAAAAAGGGGGAGGTTCACAACTCGTGTAAAATAATGACGTATTAATTAAAGCTGTTTCTGAAAGAACCACGGGAGAGAACTCTCTTTGAATCCTAAAACCTTAAGATTGAATAGGCTTGATCATTGTGTTGGCACCGCCTTCAAAGTGATCAGAAGGTAGTACGTACGATGTTATTTTTGCTTTTTAGTTATTTTTGTGATTCTGAAGTCGGGAATTTTTTTTTGTTAAAAAGATTTTTTTACTTTACATTTATTTAATACTAATTATTCTTTAGGTAAATATACCTACTCATGTTGTCTGTTCAAAAAAAAACATTACTAGCACCTGAAATGAAGCCACCAAAGGTATAATATAACTATATTATATTATTGTTATAGTATATTCCAGTGAAATTCGTCCAGCCTTACCATACCAGAGATAAACCCGCACAAACAGACAGACAGACAAAAATTGTAATGGTTTGTTTGTGTATTATTATAGTGTAAATAAATATAAGCACTTGAGTAAACTATGTTGTTTTGAAATCACAGACAGACATTTAAATTGTATTTAGATATACATTGATAATATAGGTATATAAACGTAAATTCGTCACCTATGAATATATACTATTAAATTAACAGACAATCACGCCAAAGGACAATGGTCTGGTGTTTGTTGAAAGAATTCATAAGCGTCTACTAATGTAAACTATTACAGTTCGTAGAAAATAATTTATTTAATTTTTTTAAAAAGTGCACAATGTCTAATTATGTCGATAAAGTAAAATATAATCACATCAATTACATTTAAATAATTGAGTATGGCAACCACACTATTTATACCAATATTACATCTATTGGACAACTAGGGACGCGCACGGTATCGAAAAGCCAGTATCGAATCGAACTACACGTAAATATTCAATGACATCAGTTTAATTTCAGTAGAACAAACATATAAACTAATATTTATAACTAGTTAATATAATCATTTTGAAATATTAATAAATATTTTGATTTTCAAGCGAGTATGTACATACCTATTGCATTTAAATTACTTATTTCTAATCATGACAAAATACAGCTAAAGTTCACTCTTACTTGACGGCATTTTACATTTAACTAATAAAATAAACAAAATATAATAGTCAAACATGTTAATAACAATTATTACCAACATTAAGCCATATGATATATTTTAATAATGAAAGGAAGGGAACAAGTGTATACAAACGAATTTATTGTTTAAGTATATTCAACATGATTTTAAATAAAGGTACATGCACTAACAATTCCACTATGAACTGTCAGTTCAGATGTCACATCGCGTCGTATTTTCGTTGTTTGCCTACCTATGCTTCTTGTAAATCTTGTATTTTTCCGATATCAACTGATTTTCCGTACTTACATACATCCTTTTTAACGACCGCTTCTGTTTATGGACACCGATTCTCCCGCTTAACTACTGACTTAAAATATTAATGTATTTAAATTCCACGTTGGTTTTTAGATTTAATTAGGAAGATTAATTTTTATAAAGTATGTATATTATCAATGTCTAAGAGAAAAATGGGGATCAAACCTACTTTTTATGTTCTTTGATCGAACCTAAATACCCGGCTTCATAATCATGGAATAATTAAAGACTTTTATTTAAAAAGTAGGTATCAATTTGTTGTTGACAAAACATAACCTCTAAAACTTCAAACATAAATATCTTTAATTCCAGGCTTGACATAATACTAAACCTTAAGAATAAATTGTTAAGAAAATAATTATCTATCATTTTATATCTTTTTCATTCATAGACGCTTGAAAAAAATGTCAGCAAAAATTTGTTTGGGAATAGACCATTGTCCTTTGAATGCGCCGCGCAATTTCCCATCGGATACCGTCATGCGGTCCTTAAGTTATACAATTAAGCTATGTTAATTAACTCTCTGTCAATCTGTATGCTTAATATGCTTTGACAATTTAACCAGCTTACAAAAGGGTGATTCTTATCTTTATGATACTTTATTTTGTATTAAACTATACTACAGTCATTAGGAAAAGTGTAGCTAGAACGCTTACGTAGTTAAAGGGTAAAGTGTCCAGTGGGAGACCCGAAATTGACGACAGCAAGTTATTATATACTACTATAAAGTTATTATTTAAGTTATTATAGTTATTATATAGCACTAGGCTGGGTGGGGGAACGGTTTTCGAGAATTGTTTTCTTGTCTGGGCAAATCCTCTCGGGAAGACTTAACATTTCCGGTGTAAGAATCCATGACCTTCAAAGGTTAAGCCCACATTCTCACGAGCGTTTTATTTAACGGACGTTAAAAATGAGTTCAAATATAGTATGAAGTTAAATGAAGGTCTATTTCCAACGCCTAAAATTGAAAATGCAACACTGCTCGAAAAAAAGCGTCGCGTTTTTAAACGCTGACGTGTGAACATATACTTGGAAATGCATTTTTTTGCTATTTGAACGCTTTTTCAAATGACCGTTAAAAAAGCGCTCGTGCGAATGGGGGCTAAAACCACAACACAGCTTAACAGTGTAAGCTGTGTTGTCAAATCTAAGTGTGGCATTTTTATCCGATAAATCCGGTTGTTGGAATCTCGCGCTTGCATTTGTCATAAGCGCCAATGCCTGCAGGACTTGCAAGAAATTCGTTATATAGAGGGCTCCCGTTTGGTAATTGTTCTACCAATGTTGGTAAAAAGTTTGGATTCATCATTATCAAGCCATATTCGGCTCGAGTCTCCTCTCAGAATGAGAGGAGTTAGGCCAATAGTGCACCACGCTGACAAAATGCGGATTGCCAAACTTCACGCACGCAGAGAATTAAGAAAATACTCTGGTATTCAGGTTTCCTCACGATGTTTTCCTTCACCGTTTGAGACATGTGATATTTAATTTCTTAAAATGCACACAACTGAAAAGTTGGAGGTGCGTGCCCAGGACCGGATTCGACACACACACTCCGGAATCGCAGGCAGAGGTCATATCCACATGGCTCATGGTTGGATTACAAACTCATTAATGTGGACAGGACTTGACTACCTAAAACTAAAGCGTATTGTGAACGATACCTTAAAAGCTTTTAGCATACTGACCCCCAAACTTTGTTATGAGGATGACATGCATTCATAGTGCATTTTGTCCAACAGGGCATCATACGTGTCGGTGCTGACCATCGTGGCGTTCACTCTGGAGCGCTACCTCGCCATCTGCCACCCGCTGCACATCTACGCGGTGGCGGGGCTGCGGCGCGCCCTGCGCATCGTGCTGGCGCTGTGGGCGCTGTCGCTGCTGGCCGCGTCGCCCTTTGCGCACTACACCACCGTCAACTACCACGACTACCCGCCCGGTAACTGCCTGCTATCTACCGATACTACCCCCCCGGTAACTGCCTGCTATCTACCGATACTACCTGCCTGGTAACTGCCTGCTATTTGCCGATACTAACCGCCCGGTAAATGCTTGCTGTCTACCGATACTACCCGCCCGGTAACTGCTTTCTATGTAACAATACAACCCGCCCGGTAACTGTCTTCTATTTACCGATACTATCCGCCCGGTAACTGCTTGCTATCTGCCAATACAACCCGCCCGATAACTGCTTGCTATGTGTCAATACCACCCGCCCGATAACTGCTTGCTATGTGTCAATACAACCCGCCCGGTAACTGTCTTCTATCTACAGATACTACCTGCCTGGTAACTACCCACTATCTACCGGTACTACCTACCCAGTTACTGCTTGCTATCTACCGATACTACCTGCCTGGTAACTGCCTGATATCTGCCAATACAACCAGCCTGATAACTGTCTGCTATAGTATTCACCTATATTAAACGCCTGCAGATGTTAATAATAATTACAGATATCAATGTGTTCTTCAATATTCTACAGGCTACAGCCATAGTCAAATCGTGTTGTGGCAGTAGAACAATCAACATCAATAGTTATCTGCATGTGATTGTACAACATTGAAAGCTACCGACATAGGTGTAATATTACAATGGATTCCCGCATCGCTGGCTGCTAACGCTTGGAGCCACTAATTGGATAGATCCGTCTTACGACGGCCGACAGGTGCGGGCTTTTGACGATTCATTGTATTGATGTTAATACATTCAATCTGCCTAGCGGGCGTGTAAGGAAATACGTTTGTCTATAATATATCAATAACCAACGATTTTATTACTATTAGATATGTTGTGTACAAAATCACCGCAAAAAGTGATTGTAATTTAGCTACTTCACTGAGCTCACACATGTACAATTTTGTATTAAAGTCACCAACATAGCTCAACGAGTCACTAAGTTAAAGTGGCAATGGTCGTTGGGGTCCCAAGGTGCTGGAATAGCGATACAGCACTAGAAAACGCAGTGTGGATGCAGGTGGTTCAGAATCGTGATGCCTGGAAGTCACTACTATTTCATTTAAAAAATTTACTATGACACACGAGCGATCCAATAAGGGTTCCGTTTTTGTATTAAAATTTACGGTACCCTAAAAACTTTAATATTTAAACCATCGACGACAGGCATTGAACGATGATAAGACGCTTTCTAATCCTAGATTAGTTTAATCGACTGAAGTTTATATGACTAAAGTAGTAAAGTTTTATGAACTGAGACTTGGAACTTCTTGCAAAATTAGGTACCTCAAATATTATTAAAACAATTTTGGGGAAAACTTTCGTCACCAAGGAAAGTTAGTTAATTTCACGCAGAATGCGCTATTGAGTTTAATCGAAACGAATCCATACTAATATTAAAAATAACTAGCAGACGCCCGCGAGTTCGTCCACGTGGAATTTAGTTTTTCACAAATACCTCGGGAACCATGGATTTTCCGCGATAAAAAGTAGCCTATGTGTTAATCCAGACTATAATCTCTCTCTACCTCAAATTACAGGTGATTCGGTTCAGTAGCCGAGGCGTGAAAGTGTAACAAATATTCATACCATCAAAATCATCAGGTTTTCGCAAATCCAGAGTAAAATCCATTTTCATTCCAAATTTCAGCCAAATTGTTTCAGTAGTAGCGGCGTTAAAGAGTAACAAATGTCCAAACAAACATACATCCACACAAACTTTCGCGTTTATTATATAAGTAGAAAAAAAGAAAGATAGAAAATTATTTACAACGATCAGTAAATTAAATAAAATAATTTCCGTAATAAAAATTATTACTATTTTTTTATAACATTATAAAAAAAAACAATAAATAATTTCAAATTAATTAGATATAAAATTACATGCGTCTTCTACCTTCATTTTGATGTTTAGTATAGGTAGTCTTCCAACCCATCTCAATAAATACAACTTCAATACCAACTATTCCAATATCGTCAGAAAGCGACGCTGGAAGCTGAGATAATGACCTTCCAAACAAACTGTACGTAGTCGCTGTACTAATATATACCTTGTCAATTTAACTGTCTGTATCTCATTGATACAGTGCTTCCTATAATGACATCTTCCACGAAACAGTATTACATTTCCAAAGCGCGTATTCAATTTGATTTAGTTCAAAATCTCAGGAGCTGTTCAGATGTTGAGATTGAAATTTAGTTTAAAATTCGGAATGCAGTTGAAGAAATTGCTCATCAAATAAGTTAGAGTTTGTTAATTCTTCATCATCATCTCCTTACCCTTATCCCACTTAAGTGGGGTCGGAAAAATATTTCAATCTTTTCCATTCGTCTCTATTACTCGTCAACTCATCATCCACTCCTTTTACACACATGTCCTCTCTCACACAATCCAACCATCTCTTCTTTGGCCTTCCTCTCCTCTTATGTCCTTCCACTTGCACATTCAACATTTTTCTAGTAATATGACTTTCCTCTCTACGCATTACATGTCCATACCAAGCTAACCTTCTACTCCTCAATTTTTCTGTCATTGGCGCCACCTTCAGACTTCCTCTTATATACTCATTCCTTATTTTATCTATTCTTGTCACACCACACATCCATCTCAACATACGCATTTCGTTCACATGCATTCGTTTACTATTCGTCCCTTTCACCGCCCAACAGTCTGATCCATACAGCACGACAGGTCTTACAACCGTTTTGTATATTTTACCCTTAAGTCTAAGAGGCATTCGCGGGTCACCTGTCACCTGTCACCATTTCATCCATCCCGCATTCATTCTACTTTTTACGTCTCGGTCCACATTGGCATCGTTTTGAAAAAATCGACCCGAGGTACCGAAAATCGGAGCAAGCTGGTAGGGTGACACCATTTAAGGCAATTTTGGAAGATTGTTAATTCAAACTTATACCTACCTAATTCGGTGATTATTATCTAAATCTAAACTAATATTTTAGAGATGTAAGGCTGTGTTGTTAGAGTAATCCCTGGATCTACAGAACCAATTTGGATAATTCTTTTACCACTACAAAGCCACGTTATTTGTGAGTGTGGTAGGCTATATTTTAACCCCGTATTCTATAAATATAAAAATATCTATCAATGTTCTTGAGATGTATGTAAACTTTTATTGCACGTGACCAATTTGAAAAGGTAAAATGTTTTATAGCACATCATTCAAAGATAGTTTTTATGCTATCAAGCACTTTTTGTACTTTTACAAAACACGAAAATTTTACCATGCATGTTTAATGTTTATATTATATTCTTTACATTTCTAAAGGAAGTGACTTGACTTTTCCGACAATGGTCGTCATATTTCATTCAATTTACACGAAATTTTGACAAATTGTACACAGAGACGTTCTTCAAAATCACTCCATCGATTGGTGAAAACCGCGTGAAAATAGAAAGAAAGAAAGAAAGAAAATATATTTATTACTACATTATGCCACACATCACAATTATTTAAGAATAATACCCTGCGATATGTGGCATAACCTAGAAAAAGGTCCTAGCTCAGCATATTGCTGTATGCTCCCCATAAACAAAGAACATACAGCGCTGATTTTCAGCTAGGACCCAATTCTAAGTGCCACCACGAAAACAGGCAACATAAACCTATATTAAAAGCAAAACCATATTAAAACTTGTAACTAGTTTAAAAAATATAAAAAAGAACAAAAAGAAAAATTATATAACATTAAAGTACCTACAGTATTAAAACCAACAATCAAATTTATTCCCAAGTTTAAATTCATCTACTATACTATTATTATTATATTTACTTACTATAACTACATAATAAATAATAAAGAAAAAGAATATTTATATAAAAATGTAATATGAATGAATAATTACTAAATTTGTATATTATTAAATATAATATTGATTACACATATAAGTTACACATAGTATAATATATAAATATTTGCTATAAGAAAGAAAACTCCGTCACATGATGCTGGAATTCCATCTGTTTGTCGAGGAGAAATCGGTTCAATAATTTTTTAAATTTAAATTTAGACTTGAATTTTTTTATTGGTGGGGGAATATTATTCCAGCATTTAGTAGCGGAGTATGTAAATGACCCTCTAAACGCGGCAGTACGGTAAGGGGGAACCCGAAATTGATGTCGGCAGCTGCGACGCACGGTTTCATCATCAGCCGCCCAAGTGAGTTTATCAAGAAGATACAGTGGTTTACCCTCCTTAATAACTCCAAACAGTAAACAAAAAATCTGTTCAGATTTTACAATATACCTGTATAGATACAGATTACTAAGACGTTTGTGCTTGCAGCATCCGGCAACGCGTCGCTGGAGTCAGCCTTCTGCGCCATGCTGGAGCTGCCGTCGTGGCACATCTGCGAGCTGAGCAGCTTCTTCTTCTTCATCCTGCCCGGCGTGGTCATCCTCTGCCTCTACGTGCGCATGGGCTTGCGCATCAGGTACGTCATGGGGTACGTATCTTATGTACCAACTCCTGCCCCTGCATTCTGTATAGTTACAGCGATGGGACATCGCTCGTTGCCATGGCAACGTCGTTGTATTTGTAGTTGTCGTCGTTCGTATTGTACACCATATACATCTAACTAACTTGTTAGAAGAATAAATTGATAAACTGTCACGGCATGTTTATAAACAAGTAAAGAAACAAATTGAGAATTTGTTTCAAAGTAAAGAGAATTTAAATCTTCAACCTAGCTGGTGAGAGGCTTCGGCCGTGGCTAGTTACCATCCTACCGAGAAAAAAGTACAGCCAACCGATTTAGCGTTCCATTACGATATCATGTAGAAACCGAAAGGAGTGTGGATTTTCATCCTCCTCCTAATAAATTAGCCTGCTTCCATCTTAGATTACACCATCACTTACCATCAGGTGAGATTGTAGTCAAGGGCTAACTTATAAAGAATATAAAAAATATAAAAAAACCATGTTTATAAATATGACCCTCAGACATTTTTTTAAATTAAGAATTATGAGCAAGGGTCAATAAAATTTTCAGCTTTTATAAAATGGTGGACTTATAGCTTTCATTAGCTCTTAGACTATTGCAAAACTTACACGGTAAAGGTCTTAGCAAATGCACAGTTTGTGTATATAATTTGCGGACATCCAAAGTAAGTCTATGTAGACGGAAATTGCAGACGTTTGAGTATAAACAACACGAGAAACGTTTTCTCAGAATAAACAAACGTTTATTCTGAGAAAACGTTTCTCGTGGGTCCACGTTTAGAGTTTTTTATAGAGACTGGGCCTGTAGATATAAAAGCTATGACTCGTAGTGCTAAGGCAGAGCAAAGATTAAGCTAAAGAACTCGTAAAAGGTACTCGTAAATATATTATAGTATTTATTTTTAGTTACAAATTAGTGACACACTTTAGTTTTTTTTTTAATTCTTTACAAGTTAGCCCTTGACTACAATCTCACCTGATGGTAAGTGATAATGCAATCTAAGATGGAAGCGGGCTAACTTGTTAGGAGGAGGATGAAAATCCACACCCTTTTCGGCTTCTACACGGCATCGTACCGGAACGCTAAATCGCTTGGCGGTACGTCTTTGCCGGTCTTTGGTAACTAACCACGGCCGAAGCCTCCCACCAGCCAGACCTGGACTAATTAAGAAAATCTCAATCTGCCCAGCCAGGGATCGAACCCAGGACCTCCGTTTTGTAAATCCACCGCGCATACCACTGCGCCACGGAGGCCGTCAAAAGCTAGTTTTTTCTAAAAAGAATCATCAGCTCAGTATTTTATGACAGTCAGGACTCGAATCCAGAACTCGATCTCGACCTCGTTTAGGTACATTGGACTACGAACAGTATCAATCGCTTATTATTATGTAAATGCTAGCGGACGTCCGCGACTTCGTCCGCCCTTAGACCTCTTTAATCCGGCCCTATCACAAAATCCGTTCTTATCGGATACCTACTAACTATAGATTACCTCCCTGTCAAATTATCTTTCTACGTCAAACGATTTTCGAGATTTCGTATGTATGACCTTTCGCATTTATATACTCCTACTCTACTCCTACCCTACCTTTAAAACTGTGAAAAGTCCCAAATAAAATTTCACTTTTTTTTTTTAATTATACTCTGTTTTTTTTAGTCATAAATAGTGGGGGGTTAGAAAGACACAGAAAGTAGCCTTAAAGAATCACGTCAATTCGTCTCTCCGTTTTGTCGTGAAAGCTGGACAAACAAACAGACAGACAGACACACACACTTTCTTTCACATTTATAATATTAGTATGGACTAGACGACGTTCCACGATTTTACCCGCGTATTTTCAGAGATTATCCCCTACAACCTCAAAAATTCACAAACTTTAAAATCACAAGTTTTGGCAGACTCAGAAGTGGATTACATAAATAAGAAAACAAAATTCATTCATTTGTCAGGACAACTTAATTAACAAATCAAACTGTAACCAAAATAAGATTCTAGAATTGCAGAGAATGACCATGAGTGAAGTCACGCACTTGTGAACGTTGTGTGTAGAATTAAGAGCGCAATGACAGTTACCCACACCCTCTTTTCCACTCAAGTCACTCTCCCCGCCAAGTAACCCATAAAAAGTTACACAACAAGAGATGTGGACGGCTCGAACGCCACGAGTATACTGTAGCCGACCGCACGACGACCGCCTTATATCGCAAGTTAGTCCCGCCAACCGATATCGAACCCCTCTCTAACTCCCCACTCTTTACAGAAACAAGCTACACAAGTTTACCTTATTACAGCTTTACCTACTATGACAAGGTAAGCTCGCTATAATGTACTGAAAATTGGACCAAACCAATAAATAAAACGTTCGGAATCAAACGAAAACCAACACGTGTTTGTAAGTAAGGGTATATTTCCAATACTTCGAATTGAAAACAATAACAACAGTTGTTCAAAGCTAGCGACTGAGACACTTTTGTGTCATTTAATTTAATTACCTCTTTTGATAGCAAAGTTTGAGCGGCACGGAACACAATAGGATAGTTTGGAGGAGTGTTGCAATGCATAGAACGACAGCCTGCCGTGACCAGACATGCTTTATTTTATGACGGAGACTCAGACTCAGAATCAAATTTTTTTTTTGTTTTTTCTTTACATGTTATTCCTTGACTACAATTTCACCTGATGGTAACTGATGATGTAATCTAAGGTGAAATCGGGTTAACTTACGCTAAATCGCTTGGCGGAACGTCTTTACCGGTAGGGTCGTAACTAGCCACGGCTGAAGCTTCCCACCAACCAGACCTGGACCAATTAAAGAAACCTCTATCGGCCCAGCCGGGGATGGAACCCAGGAGCTCCGTCTTGTAACTATGACACAGAGGCTGTCAAAATTTATATACAAAGATGTTCTGTAAAAATGTAAATATTTTATTACAATAAAATCAAATTAGTTATATTACATTAAATTATATTAAATAAAATTTTGAAAGCCCTGTAAGTACGATAACCAATTATGAAGATTGGGTCTTGAGTTTTCGCTAAACTGTTGAACTAAGAGTCTCATTATCAGCAATACCCACATTGAGCTCACTGTTGAGCATGAGTATTCTCTTGGAATTAAGGCTAAGAGTCCACCACGCCAGACCAATGCGGATTGGCAGACTTCACACACTCGAGAATCAGGGAAAATTCTCAGGCGTGCAGTCTTCCTCAAAATGTGTTTCCTTCGTTCTTTGAGATACGTGATGTTTAATTTCTTAAAATACACATACCTAACTGAAAAGTTGGAGATGCATGCCTCCGACTCGAAGGTAGATGTGAGCTATCACGGCTCTCTCTGATTTCATTTTACTTTTAAGAAAGTATTTTGAAAATACGCCTATATTGAAGCACTGGGTAGACACAAATAAATCTAAGTATGTGCCTAAATTAATGTATGTACTACCTGACGCTGCGTGGTTTCACCCGCATGGTGCTTGTTCCTGTAAGAATACGGAAATAATATATATTGTATAGTCTTCCTCGATAAATGAGCTATCTAACACTCAAATAATTTTTCAAATCGGACCAGTAGTTCCTGAGATTAGCGCGTTCAAGCAAAGAAACAAACTTTATAATAATATTAGTATAGATTTTTTTTGTATCTCTTACGGTACTAGCATAATAAGTCATGATGATTATTTTCTAAACACACTTTTACGTTTAACATAATAGGTCAGCAACTAAATAAACAGATTTTATTAATTACTAGCTGACGCCGCGCGGTTTCACCCGCGTGGTTCCCGTTCCCGTAGGAATACAGGGATAATATATAGCCTATAGCCTTCCTCGATAAATGGGCTATCTAACACTGAAAGAATTTTTCAAATCGGACCAGTAGTTCCAGAGATTAGCGCGTTCAATCAAACAAACAAACAAACAAACAAACTCTTCAGCTTTATTATATTAGTATAGATTTTAAAATGGGGTGTATCTGGCAGTAGCAGACTCTTCGTCCAACAATACTTACAAAGAAGACTTTAGATCGTTCGAACCGTTCGTTTTGTAGGAAGTCAAAAGTTAAACGTTTATACTTTAATTGTATTAAAGACGTGCAGCTTCATTACATTACAGTCGTAAAGTTGTTTTAAATTATTCAACAATGAGCTAGAGCCTGTGGTTTAAAATAAAAGTCTTTTGCTTTGATAGAATGATATTGTATTGCGTTTGCTCGCTCGCAGTTATTTTTGAGAAAGCGTAGTTCCATTTTTAATTTATGGTTAGGGTTTATTCTGGTTAATTGAAAAATCTTATTATAACAAAACCTTAATGACATATTCGACTCATTGCTGAGTTCGAGTTTCCTCTTAAAATGAGAGGGGTTATACCAATAATCCACCACGCTGACCCAATGCGGATTGGCAGACTTCACACACGCAGAAAATTAAGAAAATTATCTGGTATGCAGGTTTCCTTACGATGTTTTCCTTCACCGGTTGGGACACGTGATATTTTATTTCTTAAAATACACATAACTGAAATGTTGAAGGTGCATGCCCCGGACCGGATTCGAACCCACACCCTCCCGGATCTTGAAATGAGGGCGAATGAGGGCTTAATGACTTGTCAAAAACTATTGTACGTATTTGACCAGCCATGGTTTTAGCCCTCATTCGCACGAGAGGTTTTTAACGGATGTTAAAAAAACGTTCAAATACAACAAATGCATTCCCAAGTATAATTATTGTTTACACGACAGCGATTTAAGTTTTTTCGAGCAGTGTAGCATTTTCAATTTTGAGCGTTGCAAATAGACCTTCATTTAACTTCATACTAAAAAAAAAGCGTTTAAATATGGACGCTTTTTAACGTCCGTTAAAAAACCTCTCGTGTGAATGACTGTTAAAACCATGACTAGTCAAATACGTACAATAGTTTTGAGTCCTTTGCATTATGCAACGTAACGTAAGTTTTCAGGGTGTATCTGTGCGTTTGCCTGTTTTTCTATGACATCCTAGTTCCCAAATAGATGGAACAATTGGTGACCCGACAACAATTTGCCTCGTTCAGTGGTAAACCTTTGCGGCTTGGGATCATTAGGTTCTGGGTTATGATTTGTGGCGTGTAATACTGTAGGTATTTTACATTAAAAAAATGTTTTATCAATCTGGAATTAGTTGTGTCACCCTTCATGCTTCGGAGAGTGTTTTAAGCCATCTCTAGTTATTATTATTATAAAATAACACTTGATAGGAATCAAACATTATCACAGCTAGTCCGCCAATCCACATCGGTGCAGTATGATGGGTCTCAGCTCGATTTTTTTATATTACACAGATAGGCTTAGCTTGGGTCATTACAATGATGTTAGAAGAAAAAAAGGTAGATAGGTAACACCCCATTCGATGTTTACAACTGGCACACAAAAATTATTTCAGCGACGTTGTCGGCGCGATGACAGTGCGGTGACTGAACTCAGGTTTGCTAATTAGCATAGTTTTAACGTGCCACTTGCGGTCCACGTATAACCTATCTTTTTTTCTAACATCATTGGGTCATTAAAAAATATGATTAAACTAACGGACGCCCGCGACTTGTATGTAAAACTTTGAAGCCCTATTTCACCACTTTAGGGGTTGAATTTTAAGAATTTTTGAATTATATTATATTTCGTATTTTTTTTATGATTTATGAACAAATTTTTGAAACTGAAACTCTAAAAATGAAGGACTTTCCATACAAACTTTCAACCCCTATTTCACCCCCTTTTCATTTTATTTTCGCAAAAAAAGTATGTTATAACCTTTTTCGTATTATGGTCTTAAATCGTGCCAAATTTCATTTGAATTCATTCAGTAGTTTCAGCGTGATGCCCGAATAACAAAAAAACACGGACAAACAGATCGACAGACAGACAGACAAAAAATCGAAATAAAAATATTTTTAGCTTCAGTGTATAGAATTCGACCGGTCTTATTATAAGTATAAGTATAGATATACACAAAGTAAAGTGAGAAATAAGTCCATGCAATGTAAAGCATTGCTTGGACTCATTTCTCACTTTACTTTGTTCAAGTTAGTCAAACCAAGGTCAAATAGTTGGCAAATTGCAGGGGTAATTTAGTCATCACGTGGACATGCGGACACTCGCCCGGACAGGTCATGACATGACGGCATGACATATTAGCGGTCGCTGCTGTCGTCTGCAGAGATACGCTTTGCAAATATGTTGTATTACTATTACTGTACCTTTACATTTGCCGTATTCAGTGTTTTTATACCTAATTGTGCTCCGTTTAACACGTTCGCTACGGTATGAGGTCAATTGACTTTGTACGTCTAGCGTGTACAAGAGTTACGAGGTCAATGGACCTCGTACCACACCAGAGGAAAGTACAGAAAAATCAGTGCCGCAGCGAAAGTGTTAGTTAGATAGCTACATAAAAATTTCCATCGCATAAAAACAAAGATAGCCCAGTGGATATAACGTTTGCCTCCGTTTCAAAAATTGCATTGTGAAAACCTGCATACCAGAGATTTTTTTTAATTCTTTGCGTGTGTGAAGTCTGCCAATCCGCATTGGGCCAGCCAGGTGGACTACTGGCCTAACTCCTCTTATTCTGAGAGGAGACTCGAGCTCAGCAGTGACCCGAACATGGGTTGATAATGATGATAAAAAGCAAAGTTTGACTAGCAAGTTTGTCAAAAATGTTAGACCGTTATCGGGTATCTTTAGCTCGATATATTTTAAGATTAAATGAACTTACCTGAAATAAAGTTCTATCCTAATTATACGGGTAGTTTCTTCTGAAGGAGTTACATATTATTCCAATATATAAAAACAACTGAAAGAAAGACAGAAGGGCTGGCTCATTTTTTGCGGAAATGCAGCCAGTATTTTTGCCATCACTCCACGTGGGCATGATTTGTACAGTTATTAGGATAAGTTAGCTTAAGTACCTTATTGTATTCTTTCTCAATAAAAAACAACAGAAGGAAGAAACGTCGAGTTATAATTCCTACAAGGTCTGGCCTCAATGAGCTATTCAAACAAGCTGATGATAAAGAATAATGAATATTTCAATCAAATTTGCGTTAACGGCAGGAACTATGGTAAGTTTATTCATGAAACTTTGGGTTTTATAGACAAGTTGAATTGTAAATTGGTTTGTTTCTAATAGTTCCTGACTTATTGACAGAGGAGTTGAAAATGGTTCAAAAATGTGAGTGTAATCATCGATCGAGTGTAATATAAACTTTGATCTCTCTGGTGCAGTATTCAACAGATACGAGTTTGTCCTGGGTTCGGTTCTCAGTTTGGGTCAATGTAGGAACTCAGACTCCCCCTGGCCTCGCTGGGTGTCAGTTTTTTAGGCCTAGTTCGGACTACTTTAGTGTTTTAGTCGAGCACGAACAATTTTTGGTTTTACCTAAAAATACTAAAGTAGTCTGTACAACATATTACCCTTGGCTACGTATTTGTCACGTGATGCATCCGGCGGCCATCTTTGGATTCCATTATCTCTTTGACATGGACTCAAGGATTTTATTAGTCTTATTAAATCCATGCATGGACTGCATTTATAGACTCTTTGTTTACTTATTAGTCTATGACTGACTTTTACAGTCTACGAATTCCTGTATATACGTCGTATTCTTCATTACATTGAGGGTCGTGACCTCTAACACAAATTTTGCTTCTAGACGATGACGCGCCATGTAGCTTGGCTGTTCGCGACTTGCAGAACCTCGTGTACCTTGGTGTCGACAGTGGCGTTGACTTGATCTGTCTAACGCATCGGGCTACGTTCACTCTTAAGTTCACTAGTTAAGTGTAGGAATTAACGTTTTCTCAATTGGTTCAGTTTTGGACTGGTAGAGCTTTAGAAAGCAAAGGTCGGCATAAGTACCTCTTCGGATACAGACGGAGAACAAAGTAATCCTATATATATATTCCGTTCATTTCGTTTCGAATATTGAATGGTAGTGAACCCTAAAAATAGTGCGTAACCCTGTTTTTAACAAGGCTGACACTGTGTCGTGTGTCTAACTGTCAACCGTCACAACAGAGAACGCGAAATAAACGTGCAAAACCCCTCACTGTATACAAAGCTTGTTACCCCACTGCTCTAAAGGCTGAACCACGCGCTTCAGGCTTGTTACTCACAACTCTTTGAAGTCAATTATTTAGAACTTACAGACCTTTTATCCGCGTCCGTTTTTGTTTTCATTTTCATAGCTGTAGTTTTATTAAATTTAATTTAATTGTAGTGGTGATAAATAATCACACTTATATAGTCGTGGGTTTGCGGGACCTACCTATATTTCATATTAAATATAATGAAAATTTATTTTAATTCTTAAGTTTTTATTTTTGTTGAACTGTACATTGAGACATTTAAGTTATCTATATACTTTCAATCTCATGTATAATGGCACTTTTTTTCATCAGTCGTTATTTAAAACAAGCTTTCGAAAAATAATCATTTTATTTTAAGACATTATAGTCTTAAATTATTAATTGAAATTAGTTTGAGTTTGTATAATTTTTTTTCTTACGTCAAATCTTATTGGCATAAGCAATAATACTTATTTTGTTCAGTTAACTTGGTCAACTTTATATAATTGTAAAAACCTTATGAAAATCCTGTAGACAAGAATATTAGAAACAGATTTTTGTCTGTCAGTTTTTTCGGGCTAATCTGTGGAACGGTTGAACTGATTTTAATGTAACTTTCATTGGAATAAAGAGAAGGTTGTAGAGTAAAATATATGATACATTTTATCCCGGATAATTTGAAAGTTCCCATGGGATTTGTAAAAAATTGATTTCCGTTAGTCATTAATAATGAAGCAACGCAATATATTAAATAAATAAAACTCAATCTTATTTAACTCAATTTTAGGCTTACCCGTCTCGAGCAATTAATATCCGAGCAATTCTAATTTATTAAATACTGTTTTATTAAAAAAAGAAAAATGGCTGAAAAACGAAAGGGGAAAAGGCGTCGAGATCTGATGCAAATGTATTCCGGAATGTAATGGAAGTTCATGAATTATGGAGTTAGCGGGCGGAGGGGTAGAAGTAAAAAGAAGATTAAAGAATGTTATAGAAGAAAAAATCTAATTCGTGAAATGTATAAGTCGGGAGCCGAACAAGGGATTTTTGGATTTACTTGAGCGCGGCAGATAACGGGAGGATACCTTGTATGTTGTTGAGTATTTCCCCACGTATGAGTCCTTACTACTGGTAGTTATGTTTAAAACAACCTACACCATCATGTCAGAGAGAGTTTAGAGTGCGTTTTGGAAATATGAGCGTTATCTAAGGAAGTCTGAGGGTCACAAAGTTGCAAAAAGAACGTTTGACATAAGTGATAACTTAAACTTGCTGATACGTGCATAATAAAAAGGAAAGCTAGATAGGGTGGTGCAGTAACGCGTTACGTTACGGTTTACCCTCCCATTAGTTAGTTATCACTTCAAAAACCCTTGTATTCTGTTCTCTGTTCCCAGCTCCAGTTACAAGCTCGGTTTTGTTTTAAAGATATTATAATCCCTGATAATTACTAACGATTTTGGCATGACGAGGCAATAAAAATGTCTATAAAGACTGACTTTCCCACCACTGAAAGCGAAAATTGCGACGCTCAAATAGATACACTTTTCGCTTCATGGACTCCCCTACTATAGACGTTAAAACTTGTTATTACAGCTGTCAGTTGGGCTACATTTTTTGTGTTGAAATTTATTACTTCAAACTTTTCAAGCGTTAATCAAAACTAAGCTTTCTTTGGAGATTTATTATTTTTTATTTTACACGTAGAGTTAAATTCGAGTTCTAAATAACTTTATTCTCTCCGTCCAATTACATAGAATGAGGTTAATACATTTTGCCCCAGTGTTCTCTCTTTTGAAAATATGTTTTTGACGCGCAGTGGTGGATTTACAAGACGGAGGTCCTGGGTTCGATCCAAGGCTGGGCTGTGATTTAACTGGTCAGATTTATGTGAATGATCTGTGTCCAGGTCAACGCACACTCACACGCCGGGCAGCCCCGGGACTCTGAATGGAGTCAACGGCAGCGTGCATGGCGAGGCACGGCAGGCACAATCAAGGAAGAATATCATCAGGATGTTGGGTAATACATACTCATAAATAATGATATTTTTACCAATAAAACTCAGGTGTGGATTAAAAAAAATAAGAATACCTATGTTCAACAAAGTCTGATTTACAATATTTGTCAGGACAACTTAAATAACAAATCAAACTGTAACCACAACAAACCCTAGAATGGCAGAGGATGCTTTGAGCAGTCCCAGAGGCTTGTGACTCCTCAAGCCTTTCCTCCCGCCTATCCCAAGTAACCCATGAAGGATTACACAACAAAAGTTGTGGACTAGTAGAACACCACGAGATCACTGAAGCCGACCGTACGGCGAGCGCCTTATATCATAATCCGTTCCCGCCCAACAGCCCCCACTTAATAGTCCCTACTTTACGTGTTCGCGCAAACACGTAGCGCCACCTAGCGTAGGCACGAGCCAACACGAGATTAAGCGACGTCATATCCGTCTCAGAATACTATTCCCTACAATATAATCATCTCACTTGCTTAAAAATGTTAAGGGAGCAAAGAAAAGCTTGTTTATCGATCATTGTTAACTGTTCAACTGGTTTATGATTTCATATTACTATGGACACTCTACACTGCCTACGCTGGCAAAGTAATTCGATTTTATTATATTCGAAACGTGATGAAACACGATAGTGAATATAATAAAGTCTACGCGTGTAGGTGTAGCTTTTACGTTGTTTAATTGTTAAGCAGTTTGCTCCGTAATATTAGTATTAACATTAGCATCAACATCGTTAAATATTATCCCGAGCCCGCCACACCACATTTGAAGTGTTGTTAGTTAAGCTGCAACTTTCTTTCCTTAAATAAAAAAGCTTGCTTAAAGATATGCTGATGATAATGTTACTGAGAGTAACTCTTCTTAGTATCTGCCATCTTCAATTGCATTGTGACTTTTGCGTATTTGACACGTAATGTTAGCTATCATAATTGCGATAGTACGAAAAAGAGACAGCGGTATGAAAACAAATGTTGACAAATTATCTTAGGCACAATACGCAAGCATGCGATTAACGACATACTCCGTTATAAGAAATGGAAAACAGCTGCGCAACATGTGTCTATTTCTCTTCACTAGATATATCGTTGGTCGTATGATCAGCCTAAAGGTGAGATATCAGTAAAGAGTTGGCTTAATTGTTGAATAAACAATTCGTTGTTTGCACAGCGGCAGTGGTGGTGGCTTTCTTCGTGTGCTGGGCGCCCTTCCACTTCCAGCGGCTGTTCTTCATCTACGGCAGCGGCGTGCGGCACTACCACACCATCAACGAGTACCTGTTCCTGGCCGCCGGCGTGCTCTACTACATCTCCGCCACCGTCAACCCTATCCTCTACAACATCATGAGCCACAGGTATCACTTTGGTTTTTCTAATTTCATTTTTCCCAGCTCTCTTTCGACATCTAGATCATCAGAACATCTGCAGAACGTTTCGATCCCGAAAAGTCAGCGACATTTTGTAGTCGATCAAGGGCCAGGGCATAGATATATGTATAGCGGCTGGGCCGGGTGGGTCGGGAAAATGGTCCAGTGCCCACCCTAGGTACTGGGCTACCGATTTGAAATTCTTTGATAGACGATAAAGTATCAAATAATAACCATTACAACTTATAATAAAGAAAAACCTATAATAAAGATTTTGAAAAATATATTAAGACTTTTTCGGATACCTACCCTAGATACAAAGAAAAAATAATAAAATAAGTCGATTCATCAGAGTTCTGCGTCCACAAATATTGTTAACGAAATTTTTATATTGAGTGTCGACTCGACACTCAATATAAAAATTAAAGTGTTCAGTAATATATGAGCCCACCCCAGGCCCACCCCAGTAAGTAATCCTAGATATGCCAATGGGCCAGGGCGCTGGGTTTTATCTCGTACCTCTGAACTCTCGTTGTTGAAGTGCCGTGAGCTCTTTAATGGTACCTCAGCAGCGTCACCTGGGGTTTTGGGCGAGCTCAGAAGCATCGCCTGACGGAGCCCGAAGGCAGAAGCAGAAGAGATTAGCGAATCTCTTGTCTCTAAGGGCGTCTCCTCTGAGTATGTGTGATATGGCTGGCATACACTAAATGTAGAAATATTGTTCATTATTTTTCTTTTCGTTGCCAATAAGTCAAAGATTTAGGATTTTCAGCAATTTCGTAGAATAATTATTACACTAATATTATATAATAATAAGTTTGTATGTTTGTTCCTCCTTTGTGTTGCGGCTACTGAAGCGATTTGGCTGAAATTGGGAATGGAAATAGATTTCACACATAGGGTAC
Source organism: Bicyclus anynana (assembly GCF_947172395.1). Lineage (NCBI taxonomy): Eukaryota > Metazoa > Arthropoda > Insecta > Lepidoptera > Nymphalidae > Bicyclus > Bicyclus anynana. Next base: position 5,422,665 of record NC_069105.1, read on the forward strand.
TCTACTCTCATCTCGGAAAAGTCTATGGTTCCCGTGGGATTTGTGATAAATACTGGATTCCACGCAGACAAAGTCGCGAGCGTCCACTAGTTATTGATAATAGCTTTCGACTTGTATTGTATTGTATTCATTGGTAACATTAAGTACCTTTGAAAAACTGCATAACAAACACGAGTTTACTTAAAAATAAAAAAATATATATCAAATTTTAATATGTTGCATTTTGTTTTCTGTAAGCACAAAGTTGCAAGCGAAATCTACTTTGCGAGAAAGCCCGAGGCAATAGCGTTACTTAAAGTACAGTACATAGATCTGTACGTCCTGATAAGGGATTTATGAGAGTAAAACTTCTCAAAGAGTGCCTGGTCTAAGATACAGCCAATTTTGTAGAATTCGTCGCATCCCGGACGTCGCCTGCGGGTTGAGTGGTCACTCTTATTTTTAAACTTTATCCATTTTATAGACGGCACTGGTCTTTATTGGTCACACTAATGGACCAAAACTGATTATAGTTTATAAGCACTAAAACCAATACATGTTTATTAAATTTATGAAAAATACCGTTGATAAAACGCTTTTCACAGGTACAGAATAGCCTTCAAAGAAACTTTGTGCTGCAAGAAGGTCCGCAGAAAGAAGAGCCGCTACAGGGACCAGTCCAGCATCAGGGAGACCACGATCAACCATACTTCAGACGGTTCCCATTCGGTGCGGATCCGGTCACACAGCCACGAGCGTAGGAGCCGGACCGAGCGTGCAAGAAGAAACAGCTTCTGTGCCAGAGAAAACTGTGCCAGAAATAGCTGTGCCAGAGAAAGCTGTGCCAGAGACAATGCCAATGACACACGCGTCATTTACAGCGAAAGATGGCGCGAATACAACAGACGGGAGAATGGCGTTTGGCGCCAAAATAATACTGAAGCCAGTCAGCTGATGTTGAGAGGTTATACTAGAAAATATGACTGTGAGTTGTAAAAATTAGATAAAACTTCTTGTCTACTTAATTCTTAGTCCTTAATAATTGCAATTGTTCTTTGAGACTATGTGATAGATATTTTTTTTGTTTTATTTAGAAGAAACAAAGTTATGTTTCTTCACTTTTTATATATTCCTGAATGAATCGCATAAAAATGTGTATCTTCGAATGTAATTGTAGTAACGGACAAGCAGATAGGTACAATTTAAAAAATAGCTTATAATTATTTTACTCTTAAATATTATGTTAAAACACAATTGTTAAAGTTAAGGTTTCGCACAAAAACAAAGTCACAATTCAACAAGTAATAAGCATGAAGATTTAAAAGGCTTTTATCTGACTTGTAGTTCCATTCAACTTGATTTTGTATCTAAATACTGGGTTATTGTTCAAATGTATCTACAATTAAGTAATGTTCTGTAAGTTATTTAACTAAAAATTAATTATTTACGTCTATATGTATAACATACATTTTGTATATATAACGTATTACGTAATGAACATTGTACATAGAAACTCCTAACTGTATGAAGTAAATTATTTATAAAAATTGTATTTGTCAAATAATTTTTGAATAAAATAAAGTTTTTATTATAAACTATATTTTATTAGTGAAATTCTTTAATCACAAATTTTTAATTTTTTTTTTTTATTCTTTACAAGTTAGCCCTTGACTACAATCTCACCTGATGGTAAGTGTGATGATGCAGTCTAAGATGGAAGCGGGCTAACTTGTTAGGAGGAGGATAAAAATCCACACCCCTTTCAGTTTCTACACGGCATCGTACCGGAACGCTATATCGCTTGGCGGTACGTCTTTGCCGGTAGGGTGGTAACTACGGCTGAAGCCTCCCACCAGCCAGATCTGGATAAATTAAGTAAATCTCAATCTGCCCAGCCGGAGATCGAACCCAGGACCTCCGTCTTGTAAATCCACCGCGCACACCACTGCACCACGGAGGCCGTCGTTTTTTATTTTGTGTTAATTTTTTTTTCTCTACAAGTTAGCCCTTGATTACAATCTCACCTGATGGTAAGTGATGATACATAAATGGATTTCATCCTACTCCTATCAAGTTAGTCCGCTTTCATCTTAGATTGCATCCTCACTTAACATCAGGTGAGATTGTAGTCAAGGGCTAACTTGTAGAGTATAAAAAAAAATATATAAAACTATCACCTCAGTAATCTTCACTCCACAAAACATTAATGTATTTATGTCACAAAGTGTCTACAGAGTGACGAGACAGCCTTCGTGCTCGCTATTCCGAGCTCGTACCCTAGAGGATCATTAATAATAAAGAATACTTTGAAGTGTCGGCAGCAAATTGTACGGGTTACATTCTTATACATAAAGTGATTAATTACTTGACTTAATTTACCGAACTCGCCAAGAAACTGGAAACACGCAATACACTCATTTTGTTTATACACTTTGCTCTTGTCGTTGACTTGTTCAACCGAAAATGATCATTTACGGTATAACCATAGATTAAGGAATAATAGGCAGATAGAGCGCACAAAACACGACGATATCGTAGCCGTTCCAAATACAAAATTCAGTAAGTACGACACGAAGCGTTGCATGAGTAATTATCAAGACTAATCAAGAAAAATGTCGTCATATGTGTTCGCGTTCGGCTTTGCTAAGGAAGGGAAAAAATAGAACAGGACTTACTGACACTGCTTTTCTTTCTTTTTCTTCTCTTCACTTTTCACCATAAAAACACATAATTTAAGCGAACAGGCGAATTGTCGCGGTGCGCGCGCGCATACGTAAGTTGGTGGTTTAATTGCGACTATAATTTTGACAAGTGTTCAGCGGCGTGGACGAAGATAACGGGAGTTTATGCGGGACAGAGAGGTAAATGGAGGATGCGTTGGAGTAGGAGAGGGAAGCGTGAGCTTGGCGCGAACATACTGCCCAGCTTTGAAAGCTTTGAAAAGCTTTCAAAAGAGGAAGCGAATATAGCGAAGTATATAACAATAATAATAAAAATGAAATATTAAAACAAAAAAATAAACTAGACTTAAATATTAAACTAAATTAAAATTAGTACTGAATAGGAAGTGGGCATAAACGCATTACAGGACGTTTGAATGTACCATTCTTTGTTTTAACTAAAGCGACGCGTGAGCGACCATCTATACCTGGATATAGTTTCTCTATTATGCCTAAAGGCCAGTGTAGTGGCGGTGCGTTATCCTGCATTATTAGTACGACCGTGTTAATCTGAATTGGGCGTGATTCGGTATTCCATTTTTCTCGAACTTGTAAAGTGTGTAGGTATTCGTCGCGCCAACGTTTCCAATATGATTGAACTAGTTTATCTAAGAGCGAGAACCTAGATAGTAAACTGGATTTCTCGCTAAGAACGTCGGCAGCGGGTAATAATTTGAGAGGGGTTGTATTTAAAAAATGCGCGGGCGTAATAGGACTTGGTTCTGCGGGATCTTCGCTAAGCAATCCCAGCGGGCGAGAGTTCAGAACAGCCTCAATTTGACACAATACTGTTAATAATTCCTCGTAAGTTAAGATTTGATTGCCTATCACTCTTAGCAAGTGAGTTTTAAAAGATTTTACGGCGGACTCCCAGCTGCCTCCAAAATGGGGAGCATTAGGTGGGTTCATAACCCAGGAAATTCGACTATTTGCAAGTTCTTTTTTAAATGCCTCATCGTACTCTGAATTTAAAAACTCGTATAATTCACTGAGGTATGCCTTAGCACCTTTAAAATTGGACCCCTGGTCGGTTCGGACTGAATTCACATGCCCTCGCCTGCTTACGAACCTTTTCCAAGCGTTTAAAAAGGAGTGTGTAGTTAAGTCTGGGGCTACTTCTACGTGTACTGCCCGTGTGGTTAGACAAATAAATATGCAGACGTAAGCCTTTTGACTTTTTATGCCACGCCCTCTTGCGAGCGTCGTGTAAAAGGGCCCACAATAGTCGATTCCTGTATTAGAAAAGGCTTTAGATATATCTAATCTACAAGTGGGTAAATCTGCCATTAATGGCGTTTGGCATGGTTTAGGACGGGTTTTAAAACACGGAATACAAGCATGAATGCGTGCACGTACTACTGTCCGAGCGGATAAAATCCAATACTTCTTTCGTAATAATGACAAAGTTAGTTGTGGGCCGGCGTGACAACTCATACTATGAACATGGTCTATTATTAAGTTAACAATGTGATCTTTGCGAGGTAGTAATACTGGGTGCTTATGGTCAAAGGAGATCTCTGAGCTTGCAGATATACGTCCGCCAACACGTAGGATTCCGTTTATAAGTATGGGTCTAAGTTTATTAAGCAGCCGTGGTATTGCGTGGTTATTTTTTATTGCGTTTATGTATTCAGAAAAATAGGTTTGTTGCAGTACGCGAACAATAAACATTTCGGATGTATTTAAATCGTCTGCGGTTATCGATCCGCTTGTATTTATGCGTTTAGAAAAACGTAGTAGATACGTAAATATGCGTAATAATTTGTTCCAATTAGACGTGCGTTGTGCGATAGTATTTATGAGTGGCTGTTTTTCAGTGACAGCGGGTAGTGCGATTAATTTAACTTCCGGTAAGTTATCTAGCGTAGGAGCGAATGGTTTAATAGGCCATTCGTTACAATCTGATTGCAACCAAGATGGGCCGCTAAACCATAAAGGATGAGATATTAATTGTGCTGGTGTCAGTCCTCGAGACAAACAGTCACTTGGATTTTCTTTACCAGCGATGTGAAAAAAGTTTTCCGGTTTTACATTGGTTTGAATTTTTGAAACTCTATTAGCGACGAATGTTTTAAGTTTATGTGGGCTAGTGTTTATCCAATTTAGTGTTACAGTAGAATCGGAAAAGGCATAAATGCGTTTCACCGTTATACGTGAACAATAACTTGATAATACGACGCTAACTAATTTGGACAGTAAATAAGCCGCACAAAATTCTAATTTTGCAAGCGTGATTATTTTAACCGGTGCTACTTTCGATTTGGCGCAAAGTAGTTTAACCGTAGTCGTGGTTGGAGTCTTAGTGTGAATATATAAGACTGTACCATAAGCTTTCTCACTTGCGTCAGCAAAGGCCACTAGACTTATTTCACAGCTGTCTGTAATACCTATGTGCCGTGGTATCGAAAGCTGGGATAAGCATGATAACTCCGATTGAAATCTCGACCAAGACTGCGTGATTTGATGAGGTGGGTCATCATCCCAATCTATTTTTTTCAACCAAAGCTCTTTAATTAATAGCTTAGCGTATAAAATGACAGGTGCGATCAAACCCAATACGTCAAATAATTGTGCTATAATTGACAACATATTCCTTTTAGTACATTTGAGTTCGTTAGGTGTGAAGTTGAAGGTAAATGTATCGTGCGCAGGTTCCCATTCAATACCTAATACCTTTTGACCCGCGGCGGTACTGAAATTAATTGTTTTTGGGTCCAAAATCGAAGGATGCAATATTTCTTTAGGATAATTTTGTAAAAATAATGAAGAGTTACTCGACCATTTTAAAAGTTTAAATCCGCCTAGTGATAACATGCTGGATAATTGATTTGCTAAATTAATGGCTTCGCCTACTGTATGCGTTGTATATAGAACATCATCCATATAATATTGCCCTTCGTCTATAATTTTTTTTGCTAAAGGGTAGTTTCTACCTTCATCTTCTGCCAGTTTCTTAAGCGTTCTAAGTGCTAAAAACGGACTACAACTCAGACCGAAGCAAACACGGTTAAATTCAAATAATTGCAAGGGTTCAGTTTTAGCGAAGCGATAGAAAATGCGTTGAAACTTCCAGAATTCTGGATGAACTTTTAACTGCAAATACATTTGCTTTATGTCGGCAGATATTGCGATTTTAAATAATCTAAAATTTAAAAGTACTATAAATAAATCTGATTGTAGATTAGGGCCCTTATGTAACAACTGATTTAGGCTGATATTATTTTCTACACTCTTACTAGAAGCGTCAAGGACCAGTCTTATTTTCGAAGAGACCTTATCCTCCCGTCTTACACATAAGTGCGGAATAACGTATTGAATATTTGATTTATGTTTGATTGGAGCTAAGTAGTTTTGTTGAATATATTCTTTAAAAATACTATTATATTCGGTGCGTAAATTAGGGGACAACTCCAATTTCCGTTCTAAAATTCTAAATCTAGTTAGTGCATGCTGTGATGCGTCACCTAACATATTAGGATCTGACTTAAAAGGCAAAGCTACTATATACCTACCCTGCGAATCGCGTTGCGTTGTATTTTTATAAATTTCTTCGCACTCTTGCTCTTCGGGGCTAAGAAATTTATTTTTTGGTTTTGGTATTTCTTCTACTTCAAAAAACTTGCGTAAAGAACTATCCAGTCTCTCGTTAGTAATAGCACAAAAGATTTGAATCTGCGAGTTATATGAACTTTGTGATATCGGTGCTTCACCCATCAGAACAAATCCTAGTGTTGTTTCGAAGGCTTGTGGCGCCCCTGGCGGCGAGTATATGCGACCCGTCCGAATTATTTGCGTGAACATCTGTGCGCCTAATATCATATCTATTCGGCCAGGTAGGTAATAAGTCTCGTCCGCTAGCGGCACGCCTGTCAAATGAGTGATCGACGATTTATCTATGTGCGATGTCGGTAATTGATGTGTTATCTTGTCTACTATCAACGAGTTAAATGTATACGAGTTGTTACTGTTAAATTTCGAAAAAATGGTTAAATGTGTAACACCCTTTATTTTACTAGAATTACCTCCAAACCCATCGACCGACATCGGGTATGTCGGCTGGTTTATATCTAAATTAAGACGGGTAGCACATTCGTTCGTTATAAAATTATGTTGCGAAGCGTTATCAATTAAGCATCTAAGCGTAAATTCAATTCCCGATTTATTTAAAGTGCGTACACAAGCAGTAGCAAGCAAAACAGACGTGCGAGTCGTTTGCCTCGTTTTTTCTATTGAGCATAAAGATACAGCGGCTGCCGTATGGTTTTGCGTATCACCAATATCCCGCGCCGAGGTAGCTTTATTCTTATCTATTTTATAGGTAGATGCATTATCGGTCCCAGATTTGTGTGAAAAACATAACAGAGAATGATGAACCTGAGAATTGCAAAAGTTGCAACTTTTTAAGCTGTTACAAGAAACCTTTGTGTGATAAACAGACAAACATGCAGTGCATGCGTTATTCGCTTTTATTGCAGCATATCTGTCTCGCGGCGTTAACTTTAAAAATTCCGAACATTGATAAAAATGATTATGATGCTTATTGTTACACAGAGGGCATTCATATGTATCTGACGTCACGAAAGACTTCGTCCTAGGTGGCATTTCTTTAGGTACAGGAATCCTACGCATTCGTGGCCGATTATCTGTGACGTTAGTATATGAACTAGACGGAATGCGCTCATTAATTTTCGCTTGCTCTTTAATAAATGTAATAAAATTTTCAAATGAAGGTAGTTTTTCGGACCGAATTGACGATTCGTATAAGCGAGCGGTTTCTTGATCTATTTTCTTTAATGACAGATACAGGTAAATAAAATCGGTTTTGTCTTTAATTTTTAACTTTTCAAATGCGGCAATAGAAGTGGCGCATGTGTCTAAAAATGAATTTAGGTTCTGCGAATTTATTAGCGGTTTGAAATTATAAATTTGATCTAAATAAAAACATCCTAAATTTCGTACGTCTTGATATTTGTCTTCAAGAGTTGAATAAATTAACTGATAATTGTCACCCGTGGGTTCGATACCCGCGATGGCCGTCTGAGCGGTGCCTGAAATTTGCCCTAATAGGTATTGTAGCTTCTCGGTGTTTGACAAATCTTTGTTATAATGAATGACGTTATTATAACATTCATAGAAAGCCGTCCAATCCCTGGCGTTTCCATCAAATTTTTGCAAATTTATAGCAGGGAGCTTAATTCGTGACTTAGATTGTACCGGGGTTTGAAATTTAGCCGGGCTTCTCGGACTATTGGATGACGAAGGTGATAGTTCATTCATTCTATATTGAACTGCTGAGAACAATTCTTCAAAGGCGATTAAAGATTGAAAGTTTGGTTCGTAATTCGTATCTTCCTGTAAACGAGCTACATTGAGCTGTTTAACTAAGCTTAAATACTCCGTACGTAAGGTATTTATATTAGCTGCCTTGCTTAAAAAGCCCTCTGGGTTTTCGCCTGTGTTTGTAGAAGCGTTATATATAGCTTGCATATTAGCAAAATAAGCGCGAACCTGAGCCTCTAAAATTAAAACTTCCTGGCCTACCTCAGGTAATGATTCAGGCGTACGACGTGGCATTTTGAAATAATATTTAATATGCGTATAAGCGTAAAATGTTCAAATAAAAGTCAAGCGTAAGTAATAGGCACCAAATATTTTCAATTTAATACTATTTGCCACATCAGCTGGTGGTCGAGACAAAGAAAAAAGATGTCGATTTACGAGTTGCACCGACAACTATTTTATTGCATCAGCTTTAAAATAATAGCGAGTTTAAGCGTAAATCTTGTAATAATAAGTTGATAATAGCGTATATATTCTAAAAATGCGTTTGAAATAGGTATAATACCTAAACGTAACTATGATTTAATGGTACATTCAATTCACCGTAACACGTCAGCGAAGAAAAAGTGCGTAATATAAGAAATATATGGAAATAATATGAATAGGAATATAGCGTATACTCGAAGGACCTTGCGAAATAATAAAATAAGCGTTGAAATAATGAAATTAGCGTTTATATAAAGAGAAAAAAGGGGGTTCAATCCGGCTCGAAGGACCAAAAATATGTTCGCGTTCGGCTTTGCTAAGGAAGGGAAAAAATAGAACAGGACTTACTGACACTGCTTTTCTTTCTTTTTCTTCTCTTCACTTTTCACCATAAAAACACATAATTTAAGCGAACAGGCGAATTGTCGCGGTGCGCGCGCGCATACGTAAGTTGGTGGTTTAATTGCGACTATAATTTTGACAAGTGTTCAGCGGCGTGGACGAAGATAACGGGAGTTTATGCGGGACAGAGAGGTAAATAGAGGATGCGTTGGAGTAGGAGAGGGAAGCGTGAGCTTGGCGCGAACAATATGGTTTTAAATACTTTAAAACAGTTCAGAAAAATTAAAGAAAAAAGATGGAGTATTTTTTATTGGTAATTATTGATTATTATATTAATTTACGTAATTGTTGTTAGTGTTAGATTTTGAAATACAAATTATGAAAAAAGTTTGTATTATGTGGACGTCAAGGAGACGCGTGACCGTCTTAACCACGCTGCTTGTAAAGACTCATTCTGGATCATTCTTTTTTCTGTGGGTATAACGTAATCAATCGTAAAGTCATCAAACGAAATCACATACCTTTACTAATCTATATATATCTATACCTACATAAAATAAAACTGTAACAGGTCAAATTCTGTACATTGAAGATATTTTGAAAATTTTAGTTTGAGGGCATACTCGTAATATCGGTAATAAAGCCAAAAATATATTTTTTGCCTGTCTGTCCGTACGTTTGTTGACCGGGCATTACGCTGAAACTACTGAATGAATTCAAATGTAATGTGTACTACCAGAAAAGTACTAAAAATTTTTTTTTTTTAATTCTACCCCTGCAGGGTTAAAAAGGCGTTTGTACGATGTAGAAACCGAAAGGGGTGTAGATTTTCATCCTACTGCTAAAAAGTTAGCCCGCTTCCATCTTAGATTGCATCATCACTTACCATCAAGTAGGAATTAGGATTGTAGTCAAGGGGTAACTTGTAGAAACTAAAAAAAGGTGCACTCGTAAATTTTAAGCCTCAATTACACCCGTAATCCCCTTCACAGCGGTACACAGCAATGCTGTTTGGCAGCGCAAGTAACCAAGGCAGTAGTGCTTCCCCGGATCAGTCCTGTCACTAAAAGCTCTACTACTAATTCAAATCGGCGCAAAACCTCATTGCACGCATGCTAGCAGACGAGGAATGGAGAAAGTACTCGCAGATGCTGAGAGCTATCACGATAAGGAGAGAACGGGCCGAAAAGAAAGAGAAAGAGAAATGTAAAAATAGAAAGTCAGTACGAAGAAATGCTCTGCGGTTCCGTATTGACCGGCAGATACGAAAAAAAAAACAGAAAAAGTAATTCAAATCAAAGCTACTCTAAAATAAGGCTTTTCTTGGGAGAGAAAATGTCTGTAATTGTGTACATTCACACATTTTCCAGCTGTCGTTCATTCTAATCCAACGATCGTGCAAAATGACAGCCACGTTAAATCCTTGAACGCGCAATAAAACTGCGGTAGGGATACCATGATGTTTTGTTCTGTTGCAGGAATATTCCAGTCGAGTTTAAATTAACATTTTGAACCAAATTAAAATGTAAGGTGTCTTTTCAATTCTCAACTCTCACTCTGAACTTAATTGGTTGATATTACGTCATAACTACGTTATTTATTGACTAATTTAATTGTTTTTTTTTAAAAAGAACTTTCACATATGTCCTATAAAATATTCAGATATGACCTATTAAATATTCACATATGACCTATAAAATATTCACATATAAGTAGGTTTGGTTTTAAAATCAAAATATCTGAAAATAGTCTATCCACGAATTGTGTTCACAGCCATTACAATGGTCCTCGTCAATCTTCTCTACAGTTACATCATCATGAACGGTATGAAAGGAATACCAATTTTAGGATCTTGAAAAACTTTGCTTATACATAGCTCTGTTGAAGTGGCAATGGGCAGGCCACATAGTTCGAAGAACCGACGGACGTTGGGGTCCCAAGGTGCTGAAATGGCGACCCCGCACCCCGGAAAGTGCAGTGTTGATCGACCCACTACTAGATGGACCAAAGATATCAAGCGGGTTGCATGAAGCTGCTAGATGCTGGCAGCTCGAGACCGTTGTGCTTGGAAGTCCATGAAAGAGGCCTTTGTCCAGCCAACGACGTAAATGCATAGGCACAATGGAATGTCGTTGTGTGCAGTGGACGTCTATCGGTGATGATGATGATAAGAAGACTTAGGATATACCAATATCTTATAGCCCTTCCTGACACTAGATTCCAGGACTTCAAACTTCGTAGCTGCGACGTGCAATAAGGCCAAAAATCTAAAGAATTTTCTCTAGTTTGTTTGTCCTATTTTAACAAATGGTTTATTGGTGATCCTCTCGGTATGTTACAACTGTTACGATGAACAGCGATGGTGTATACGGACGTGCGCTGCAAATAACGACGGGGACCCGCTCGCACGCGGCTGATTGAGGCAGTTTACCAAATTGCTTTTATTTCAGCGAATTGGCGAAACAATATTGTATAGTGGGGAGAAATTGTGGGACACGCACGACTGGCGCTTACTCTTGAAGCAGTGAGCAATAACTTGCCGTTCAATCAAAATGTAATCCTACTTCCTAAGTCAGAGCTGTGATAGCCCAGTGGATATGACCTCTGCCTCCGATCCCGGAGGGTGTTAGTTCGAATACGGTCCGGGAATGTAGTTGTGTGCATTTTAAGAAATCAAATAGCACGCGTCTTAAACGGTGAAGGAAAAACATCCTGAGGAAATCTGCTTATCAGAGAATTATCTTAATTCTCCGCGTGTGTGAAGTCTGTCTATCCGCCATATTGGGCCAGCGCGGTGGACTATTGGCCTATAGATACTTTATAGATCGGTCCGGGATTCAAATTCCAATACCTCATTATCTAAATAAGCTAACCTCTGAATCAACAAGACTGCCCAGCTCAATTACTTTAATTATTTATTGTAATTGTACTCTGGATCTACTGAACCGATTTTGAAAATTATGTTACCAATAGAAAGCTACATTATTTGTGAGTGTCATAGGCTATATTTTATCCCCATATACTCACTGGAACGGGAAATATACGACTGAAACCGTGGACGTCGGATGGTATCAAATAAACTACACGTTAACACTATGAACTTGCTAACAAGAGCATTTAAAACAATTAAACTTGTACGAGTAACTGAAGTACTGAAAGTTAAATATGAAATAACCTGCTACAGTTAATTAAATACGTATATTTATTCACTACAACCTGAGCCCCGCTAACAAGAATAAAACATTTAAACGTGTATCCAAAGAACTGAACCTCCTGCAAATTGAATTTAAAACTACCCCCGAATGCAAATAGAGCGAACCCTTTGAAGAATTCAGCGCTAAGTGAATCACATTACGTTCATATGTGGTTTCTAAACTGCGGTGTTGTCTGTTTCACGTGAGATCACGTGTAGAGTCCTTTTCATGGAAGAAGTCCCGCGGCTAAAACCTGAACTAAAATTGACAGCGCCTTACACAAATGTCAATAAGACCGCCATTACCAAATGATAATGAGCGCCATTAAGATATTAGCGCCGCATCTGGGGGACTTCTTTCATGAAAAGAACTTTACGAGTACTTCAATAACTAGCTGAGGCCCCGCGGTTTCACCCGCTTTAATTTGTAGGATTGCGGAAATAAAATATGTAAAAGAGTATACTACCACAAGCGTTAGTTTTTGCGTTTTTTGTATTGTGGTTAATACTGACTATAAATTTTATAGGTACAATAAGACTGTATTTTAAGCTTACAGTTAGTTTATTTAATATTAAAATTATTGATGTTAAAACTTTGCAGTTTTCATTTACAATATTTATTAAACATAACTATCGTGCTTTAAGAATTTATTCCTTGGTTTGCCTTTAATATTCCTTGAGAACTGATCACTATAGAAATATACCTGTTATCGCCGTTTAGTGTTAGAAATAGTAGTCTGTGACGGATATGACGTCGCTCGATCTCGTGTTGGCTTCAGTGTGCTCGTGGCGTTCGAGCCGTCCACATCTCTTGTTGTGTAATTCTTTATGGGTTACTTGGGATAGGCGGGGAGAGTGACTTGAGTGGAAAAGGGGAGTGTTTGTATACAGTCAAAGGATCCTTTAACCCTACACACATCGTCCACAAGTACGTGACTCCACTCAAGATCATTCTCTGCCATTCTAGAGACTTATTTTGGTTACAGTTTGATTTGTTAATTAAGTTATCCTGACAAGTGTTGTGAATCATAACCTTTGTTCAACAATAGTTTCCTTATATTTGTAATCACCTTTAGAGTCCTATAATATACCTAACTACATGGTGTATTTTGAGACACATTTCACCCGAGCAAAGCCGAGTTTCCATCTAATATTACAATAAAATATCATCTTTAATTTAAGTATTTCACTAACAGAATGTTTATTAGATGTTTCTATTTCCATACATATTTACTCTATGAAGAGTTCTTATTACATACTCAGATACCTAGTACATATTATATTTAATGTAATTTCACGCAAAAATGGTTCCTCATACGACTGCTTAACATTTATATTGCTTCTACATAAAGCTGTTTGCTGGAACGAGAAAGGCATTACTTTATGAAATTCAAAATTGAAAATCTTATTTTATATTTTTCCATTTTTGTGTGGACGGCGTTGCCTCGCGGCGACCATGATTTTATTAAATGTTTTAGGGATCCTACATATTACTGGAGCTAAATATTCTTTGTCAAAAGACCACCGCCTTAAATTTGGAGGGTGTAGGTTTGAATCTGGTCCAGGGTAAGCACCTCTAACTTTACAGTTTTTTTTTTTTAATTTGATCTTGAATAAAAAGTTCATGACAAAACTTGCATACCAGAGAATTTTCTTAATCCTGTACGTGTGTGAAGTCTGCCAATCCGAATTGGGCCAGCGTGGTGGACTGTTAGCCTAACTCCATTCATTCCGCGTGGAGACTCGTGCTCAACAGTAAGCCGAGTTTGGATTTTAATGATGATACATAAGTCCTTGGGCATGTTTATATGTCTATTGGTTAACGATAAACTGAATAGCTAAAGAAAGGAATTGTCACGCAGTTATGAATAGACTAGCGGCTGCCCGCGACTTCGTCTGCCTTTAGACCTCTTTAATCCTGCCCTATCGCAAAATCTGTTCTTAGCGGATACCTACTAACTATAGACTAACCTCCCTGCCAAATTTCATCTTTGTACCTTTCGCAATTATATATTAAGATAGAGTGATTTATGAGAACGTTTTAGACTTATAATTTGTCAAGGTTTTATTTAATTATTTCAATAGTTAATTAATTTGAATTGTACATTTTTTACTATTATCAAAAGTATCAGAGTTATTATTAAAAGTAATAAAAAGATTTAAATGTAGAATTTCTTAATTAACAGTAGCCAGATGAACATGATTAGGAAAATTAATACAATTTACTAGAATTATCTTGAATGGAGATTAAATTTAGCTGCTGTGATTAATGTTGTTGGGCGTTTTATTAAGTAAAATGTTTTTAATAAGTTGTGAAATACTGAGAAAAGTTTCTACCTAAATTGTAGGTAAATAATATATTTTTACATAAATTTATCATCTCATAAAACCGTTTCACTAAGATTGTAACCTTGAGTTGCTACATCTAATACCTACGTTTAATTTATATTTATCTATCTATACTTATAACTAGCGGACACCCGCGACTTCGTCCGCGTGAAATTGGATGTAAACTTTCAACTAATCCTACCCCTACCCTACCCCTACTCCTACTCCTACCCTACCCCTACCCTATCCCTACCCTATCCCTACCTACCCTACCCTACCCTACCCCTACCCTACCTCTACTCTACCCCTACCCTACCCCAATCTACCCTTACCCTACCCCTACCTACCCCTACCCTACCCCTACCCTACCCTCTAATTTGTAATAAATGAGTTAAATTTCACAGGTGTGTTCTTTATTTGCAATATGTGTGCTATAGAATCCTCAGTAAAGTAATAGATATTCCAATCATTAGTTTCTTTACATTAAATAATCCATCATATAAGTAAATTGATATTTAAATAAACATTTGTTTATATTTACCTAAGATAATATGCTTATTTCTGCTGCTGCTAAACAGTATCGCTGTCTTTTTAACCGACTTCCAAAAAGGAGGAGGTTCTACGTTCGGCTGTATGTATGTTTTTTTTTTTTTTTTTTTTTTTTTATGTATGTCCAGCGATAATTCCGTCATTTGTGGACCGATTTAGAAAATTCTTTTTTTGTTTTAAAGGGTTTGATTCCAGGGTGGTCCCATTTTTTTCATGTCAGGATCTGATGATGGCATCCTGGAGAAATCGAGAGGAACTTTCGAAAATCGTAGAGACGGCTAGTGCGTTTGTTAGTGTTTCCATAAGGGATTTTAAACCACTACAATTTTATGAAGGTTTGGAGTTGGTCTGATGATGGAGCTGATACACAGACGATGGAACTCGTCAACGATTTATAGCAGGTACCTTTTGTTTGGGCTTGATTTATTTGTATTGATGAGAACTTTCCACCTAGATAGGTTGTGACTGTATTAAGGGTCTGATGATGAAGACAAAGGACAGTGAAGAGAACTCCTCGACGGTTCACAGTAGCTACCTTGTGTTTGGACTTGATGAATTTGTATTGATGAGAACTTTCCACCTAGATGGGTTGTGACTGTATTAGGGGTCTGGTGATGAAGACGAAGGATAGTTAAGGGAACTCCTCGACGGTTCACAGTAGCTACCTTAAGTTTTGACTTGATAATTTTGTATTGATGAGAACTTTCCACCTGGATAGGTTGTGACTGTATTAGAGGTCTGGTGATGAAGATGAAGGAGAGTTAAGGGAACTCCTCGACGGTTCACAGTAGCTACCTTGTGTTTGAACTTGATACATTTTATATGTATTGATGAGAACTTTCCACCCATATGGACTGTGACTGCACAGGGGGTCTGATGATAAAGACGGAGGATAGTCACCTTTCACGTTTTTCTGAATATTCATATTACGTGTGCATAAAGGGGGGGGGGGGGGTGAAATTTTGTATATGAGTTAAGGTAGTATTTTTAAAATTGGGATTGTAGGAGTTAGATACTTATCATAAGAAAATAACGTTTCAACTAATTGCTCATTCATTTTTGTTCACACTCAGTTAGGTGTGCTAACACTAAAAATTAAAAAATAAAAATTTTAATAAAAAAAATTCAACCGACTTCCAACTCAAAAATTAACCTAAACTAAAAAGCAAAAAATAACATCTTACCTATGTGCTACCTTCTGATCAGTTTGAAGGCGGTGCCAATCCAGTGTCATGTTTTAATTAAAGCCGTTTCTGAAAGAACCGCAGAAATTGTGTAATTTAAACGGCTTGAATTAAAACATCACTGGCTTGGCACCGCCTTCAAACTGATCAGAAGGTAGCACATAGGTAAGATGTTATTTTTTGCTTTTTAGTTTAGGTTAATTTTTGAGTTGGAAGTCGGTTGAATTTTTTTTATTAAAATTTTTTGTTTAGAATGTATGGATTCCGGAGAAAATACAGATAATAAATCTATACCTACCTAGAAAGTTACCTCAGAATGAAGAAAGTTGAGAAGATAAATACAACGTATACTTAGCGTGTCCAGCTAGAAGATGGTTTTCCACGACTATGAACCTACTTGTTCCGTCAAATGTACAAAGAGATAGATGCTGGTCGACATGTTCTCCGCCTTAAATGGAAATGGGCAGGCCACATACTGCGAACATCAGACGATAGATGGTCCCAAATTGTTACAAACTGGTACCCACGAGACTCAAAACGCAAACGAGATAGACCATTAAGAAGATGGAGTGACGATATAGACAGGGTTGCAGGTAAAACATGGCAACAAACAGCCAGAGACAGTATGTTTAAGTTTTTAAATAAAAAAGTTTTCTAATACTAATAATTTAATAGACCAAAGCTAGTGACTAGGCCAGCTGGTCATAATAACAAATTGGTTGGCACGTTATTCATGAAAATGCGCTAAATACTAAAAATACACTACTAAAATCATAACCCTTCGTCGCCGTACTCTTATAAAAAGATTTTTACCAATTGAATTCCAAACATACGTAGATACGAAATTGTGGGCGTTTATTATTGTTGAAGAACTCCAAACAAGTTCAAACTGAAGTTTCAGAGATACCCTTTTTAGTGTTGAAGCGAAACACAAGCTTATATAACTTTACTTTGACTACAATCATCGCGGGATATGACTATAGAATGAGAGCTTGCAAAGCCAGACATACCTTATTGTAGGAAGATTGTAAATGTGTCAGCCCATTTCTTCTATTTGAAATGAAGCCCATTAAGAAGCTTGGACTGTGGTGGCTTTGGAAGGTAACAGGTTTCAAGTATCCCAAGCCTCAATCGTCCAATTATAGGGCGGTTTTTTTTATTTCTCAGTATGATCATGTACAAAAGGTTTTATTTTTATATTTTTTACAAATATATCATGTCGAATCATGTATACGCAATTTGCAATTACTTAGCTTCACTGTTGAAACACTGTTGAAGAATTGTTTGAAGAAAACTTTAAACTCTAGCGAAGGGTCAGACCCTTTGGGTCAGAACATGATTCTTCATATCCTGTAGAAGTTACGTATTCTACTTGGGCGATAATAATTAAAGATTGGGACCTTTAAACCTACAAGCCTATCCAAAGGAGATAGGTATCTTCGTGGCAACCCTTTGCTTAAAACTCTTTTTTATTAATATATAACCGAGGAAAATGAAAAACAAAAACACTTTATACCTTAACCTTTGATATGATTGACACTTGAAACCTGCTATATTTCAAAGCCATTAAGGCACAAACTCCATTTTTGGCTACCATACTTACTTATTCCTCACTAGAAAACGCAGTATTGGTCGATTCCCCACCAGGTGGACTGACGACATCAAACGAGTCGCAGAGATTCGCTGGATGCAGGCGGCTCAGGGTCGTGATGGTGATGATGATGGTTTGATGACTTACTTATGTATACGATCATAAAATAAAGTATGTCTAGATCTTTCAGGCTGTCACTCTGAAGCTTATATTTTACTCTGACAACAATCATCGCGGAATATGATTATGTCTCGCGGAATGACAATGTTTTCCGGCCGTTTCTCCAGAGGCACAGTTGAGCGCGTTTTCCTTTACAATGTCGACTCATAGCCGGGTATCATGACGAATGTCTCCAGTAATATGATAAAAGTTATCAAATATTCACCGTCTCAAGATTACGGTTGCTTCAAGTAGAGAGTTCCTAACTTTTTTATACTGAACGCCTGCGATAGTCACACCTTATTAAACAGCTGATGCTCCTACCATAGGTAAGTATACCGTAGACAATTATGAAGTTTAGACTGGTGGTGGTTTTGAAAGGTGGTAGGTTTCAAAGATCAAAAACCCTAACCGTCCAATTAAAAAGAGCACTGTCAATATCTCTAATTTATATTATAATTAAATAATTTTCTTAAATCCAGCTCACGTATGCAGCACCATTTAATTTTTTCTGATATGGTGATGAGAATCTGTGGCATAAAAGTCGTTAATCTAACTCTGTGAACTTCGGGGGCTTGTCAAAATTTTTAATTTTAACTTTAGACATTTTCTTCGGCATGATTCGGCATGATATGAGATGTCAAATTTCCAGTCGCCAGTCACTTCGCGACTCCTACAAAAAACAGCGTTAGAGATCAAACTCAAAGGTCGACATAGAACATATTAAGAGCATGAACTGAGAAATTTTCATCTTTCATAAGCTTTCACAGGCTCTGATTCTAAACAAATATACACGACAAACCTATCCCAGTCTTTTGCGACAATAAAGAAGGTCACCAAATGTCTATTTATTTTGAAGCAATTGAAACGTGCGATGCCTCGCCCGGGGTATCGGGTAACCATCTCTGGAACAACTCGACCGTGGTTTACTGCTCGAGATAATGCGACCTTGCCCTACAACAGCGTTTCCCAAACTTTTTCAGCCCTAGGAAATCAAGCACAGTTTTCACGGACCCCTTAATAATATTAACAGTAACAAAAACATCCGACTGGGTATTTGATAAATATGATATTTTCGTTATGACAGATACAAAATAGGTGCTTATTTATACTTATTAGCTGTTTATTATGAAAAATGTGAAAAAAATATAATATGAAGGCTGGTGTTGCTTCTAAGTTATAACCTCAAATCACATTCTTCTTGTAATCTGTTTCTGTATTTGTTTTTTTTTTATATACAAGAGTAGAGAATGCTTTTCACATAGTATGTGGTTGAAATGAAAAAAGTAAATGTTTCAGTACTTCGTTCGATATCTCCTTAAAATCTGAATTTACATACACCCAGAAACTTGATATCGAAGATTCTTTGAAATTTATTTCAATGCTGAATCACAGGATATTTCTATTAATTGGCTTTCCTGTGTCGCTGTTAAGCCTTTAATATCAGAAGCATAAGCAAACCTACACTTAAAGAAAATCTTAAAAAGTAATAGAAAAATGTTACTACTCCATAGAAGAGTACTTTGCTGATGCTTCAAAAAATAGTATTAATTATATTTCTTTTAAACCTAATGTCATTAATTTTTAATTTAATTAATTAAACAATAAACATTTGTATACCTATTGATGGTGAAACATTGTTACCTAATACATAAGAACATCTTTGTATAACTAAATGTAATGTTTCTTGCAAATAAATGATTCTTATTCTTATTCTTATCAGTAAGATCCGTGTTAAAAGGTCAGACCCTCTAAATATTCAAATTAGTATTTCAAATACGAGACATTATAATTAGTATGGTCCAGAGATGACACCGTGGACCCCCATACATATACTCGCGGACCCTCAGGACGCGGGCCACAGGTTGGGAAACCATGCCCTACAACCTTCGGTCCCTATGTGAAAAGGACGCAGCAAACTCGAGCATCATTGTCTATCCACCAAATCCTATCCTATTATCCTGTCCTACTAATATTCTAAACGCGAAAGTTTATATCGATATTTGTTACTCTTTAACGCCGGAAGTACTTAACCGATTTGGCTGAAATTTAAAATGAAGATACATAATAACCTGGATTAACATATAGGCTACTCTTTGTGCTGTAAAATCCGTGGTTTCCCGAGATTTGTGAAAAACTGTTATGATGTACTTTTGAACCGAATTAGCTAATATTGTAAATGGAAATAGATTATAACCTGGACTTTCCTGAAAACAGGTTACTTTGGACGTCAAGGAATTATGACAGAAATAACTCTGCGATACAGTTCGTTATTATAGCAAAATTCAAGAGAAACGAGGGTTTTTCTGAATTTAAATTAACTCGACACAATATTGTCTTAGTCCTAGTGTAGCTTTGAATTGGTGAAAGAATTTTTTTTAAATCGGTTGAGCAATTTTTGAATTAAAGAAAAAACATAACAAACTGTAAATTACCTCGTTGTTCCAATGGTTAACTTGTTCTGCTACGGATCACGAGGTTCTTGGTTCAAAAACTGGACTATAAAAATATTTGGTTTTATTATCTGTCAGTCGGTCACTTAAAAAAAATTGTACAAAGATTAATGTTGTGACAGTCATCTCCACAAGATTCTCGTAAGCGGCAGAAAGGTCCTCCGCCAATTTGTGGGATCATAAAATATATTTTTTTATTTGAATTGTGACCGGTCGGCTGACGTTGACAAATTGCTTCTAATAGCCAAAGGTTATTTTCGATGGTACGTATTGCTAGCGAATTTTTTTTAAAATTAAAAGCAATGATTCCAGTCAAAACTTGATAGGCTTTCCAAGGTACGGGACAACACTTACTTAAAAAAAAAAAAACATGGGAAGTGAACATCGGCCTCACTTTTTTTTTTCACACTACTTCAACTGCATGGAATCAGTTTATTATTCGTTAATTTTTCTTACGCCCTAAGAACCAATTATTGCTCAATGTTTACCTTCATTTATATACGAAAATCATGAAAACTTTCGTCATTTAGTCATCAAAACCGGGCTTGGGCTTCCACGGTTTCGAACCTCCAGCATCCAGCGGCTACCTTCAACCCATTTGATGTAATCAGTCCACCTAATGGAGGGGTCATCAGAGCGCTTTCCAGAGTCGCTATTCCAGCACTTTGAGACCCCAATGTCCATTGGCTTTTTGAACTATAAATGTCTTGACACTTCACTGAGTTATGTCGGTAAGTTTGGTTTATTTTTTTATGCAATATAGGCTTGCGCTTGACCACAAATTAAGCCTGATGGGAAGCATTAAATAACTTGGAGCGTGCTTTCTTATAAGATGCCTATTCACTCTTGCTTTGAAGATGTTTAAATTATAAGTGTCAGGAAACACAAACGCCGGTACTTCTGTGGTTCTTCTTATTTCTAATTCGATCACGCAGAGAAACTCCAAGTGAATCGCCATCCCGCATTAGAGACTTAAGCAGCATTGTGGGTCTAAGCTATCCCCCTCCCACCCTCTTCTATAGAAAGATCTAGACCTACAGAGGGCCCGTAAAATAGATTAGGTACCGAGTTTCCTAGATAAGAATTTCAAATCAAACGTACAAAAAGTAAAACAAAAAAAATATTTGTCTATTGTCAGTCAGTAGGAGGTTTTTATTAGGATAGGAGCATTTTATTACAGTTCAACTGTTTATTGAATATAAGTTTAGTGTATTTGATTTGATTCGATCAAACCGTACCTTCGGGGAACTAGTAATAAATGTTGTATGAACAGAATGTTTGCATCAAAAATTATTTCGTTATTAGGTACACGTTTATATTACAGACAAAAGTAATATCATATTATTCTGATACAAACAGTGATGTACATAATATTTAATAAATTAAATAAGGCTTCCTTCTACGTCCCATCCCATCCTGTCAAACTATCTAAAAACGTGAATGTTTGGTAATATTTTACGTCGAAACTACAGAATCGATTTTGCCGAAATTTGGAATATATTGGAGAGGAGGATTGGAGATAGGTTATACTCTGGGTTACCACATTCTTATTTGTAAAACCCATATTTTAGGAGAAAATTGTGAAAAGCTAAATTTTACACAGGCAAAACCGCGTACGGTGTTAAATTGTTAATGGAGCCTATTTAAACCTGAGTACAATATTAGAGATACCTATAATGTATAATATGAGATCCGGGTAACAGACTTTGTACATTAGTCAATACAACCCGAAGTTTTGTTTATTATACGGCAAGCTACAGAAAATCCTAATACAACAAAAAGGACCAAACGACTAACAAGCTTACAAATTAATTACATTAACAAGGGGCTTAGCGTAATGAAATGAAACGAAATCTATACTTATAATTAAAACAAATTCGGTTATTAACAACATACTGAGGAACAGCTGGACTGATTTTTGTGCTCCTTGATTGTTGAAATTTGTCTTGGCATAATAAAAATTACAACATTTATCTGTACATCAAAGTTACATAAACAAAACAAATAGAGGCATATCACGAAGAAAGCAGAATACAAGACATTGGAAAAATTCGAGAAAAAGAAATGTAGGTATATAGAAAAACCATTTTCTAATACTTTTCATGTGGAATGTCTTTTGAGAAATTTCATTGCATACCAGTTGTTACAGATATGTTTAGATACTTCTACAACCCCCAAGTCCACTTTAGTAGTGTTACATAAACTTCAACTACTAATGTAAAGTGTAACGGGGGTTAAAAATGGAATAAGTGTTTAAACTAATTTGTTATATTATGGATAAGTAAACACTGTGAATGACAGATTTTCAGAAAAAAAAATCGTTTTCCCATAAGAAGTAGAATTAACTATCGTTATTGTAAATATTGTTGATTTTAAAAAAGCAACTGTTAAGTTTTATTTCGGTTCTTCTCAGTAGAACCTTTCTTCCGAATCAGTGGTAGATTCTTTACAAAGTAAAGTCAAACTCGTTTCAAAAGCGCTTGTAAATTTTTAGCGAATTTTGATTGTTTGTTAATGATAATTACTAAAAATTACGGTTTATTGATGTGCGACATTATTTTAATAACGTGCTCCCGATGTTTTCTTTTTATTCTTTACAAGTTAGCCCTTGACTACAATCTCACCTGATGGTAAGTGATGATGCAGTCTAAGATGGAAGCGGGCTAACTTGTTAAGAGGAGGAAGAAAATCCACACCCCTTTCGGTTTCTACACGACATCGTACCGGAACGCTAAATCGCTTGGCGGTACGTCTTTGTCGGTCCCCGATGTATGGACGTATATCCACAACTTACCAACTCTGGGCTGCTAGTGCTACGTGCTACTGAGAATTACTTGGAAGTAAAATAGTCTGAATATCAAAAAGCTTTGAATTGGTGAAAGAATTTTTTTTAAATCGGTTGAGCAATTTTTGAATTAAAGAAAAAACATAACAAACTGTAAATTACCTCGTTGTTCCAATGGTTAACTTGTTCTGCTACGGATCACGAGGTTCTAGGTTCAAAAACTGGACTATAAAAATATTTGATTTTATTATCTGTCAGTTGGTCACTTAAAGAATTATGTACAAGTAGATTAATGTTAGTGACAGTCGTCTCCACAAGATTCTCGTAAGCGGCAGAAAGGTCCTCCGCCAATTTGTGGGATCATAAAATATATTTTTTTATTTGAATTGTGACCGGTCGGCTGACGTTGACAAATTGCTTCTAATAGCCAAAGGTTATTTTCGATGGTACGTATTGCTAGCAAGTTTTTTTTTAAAATTAAAAGCAATTCTTCCAGTCAAAACTTGATAGGCTTTCCAAGGTACGGGACAACACTTACTTGAAAAAATATATTACACACGTGAACACCGGCTATCGCTTCAACAGCATGGAATCAGTTTATTATTCGGTAATTTTTCTTACGCCCTAAAAAAAACTAATAACCAAGTCAATTATTAATGAAGATTTTCTCAATGTTTACCTTCATTTATACACGAAAATTATGAAAACTTTCGTCATTCAGTCATCAAAATCGATAAACGTCCACTGCTAGACATTGGCCACATGCTTGGGTTGCCACGGTTTCGAACCTCCAGCATCCAGCGGCTACTTGTACGGAATGTCTTTTGAGAAATTTCATTGCATACCAGTTGTTATAGATATGTTTAGATACTTGTACCCTCAAATCCACTTTAGTAGTGTTACATAAACTTCAACTACTAATGTAAAGTGTAACGGGGGTTAAAATGGAATAAGTGTTTAAACTAATTTATTATATTATGGATAAGTAAACACTGTGAATGACAGATTTTCAGAAAAAAAATCGTCTTTCATTTTCCCACAAGAAGTAGAATTAACTATCGTTATTGTATAGATTGATGATTTTAAAAAAGCAACTGTTTAATTTCTGCTCTTTTAAGCAGAACCTGCCGATGGTAGATTCTGTACAAAGTAAAGTCAAACTCGTTTCAAAAGCGCTTGTAAATTTTTAGCGAATTTTGATTGTTTGTTAATGATAATTACTGGAAACAACGGCTTATTGATGTGCGTCATTATTTTATTAACGTGCTCCCCGATGTGTGGACGTATACCAACAACTTTCCAACTCTAGGCTGCTAGTGCTACTGAGACTTCCTTGGAAGTAAAATAAATGTATGCTTTATAGCAATAATTTCATTAGTTTATTAAACACACGCTAAAATAAATAATTGCAGTGGAAAACACAAAGTAAAAGGTTTCACTTTGAAAGAATGCAGTGAAGGGAAACTTTTCGTGCACAGTAATAAGGTAAAGTTGTACAACATACCACTAGAACCTAGTTAGCGGCAGGTACACTGAAGGAATACGTTTCGTATTGTTTTTTTGTAATAATTGAACAAGTTTTAATTAGAATCGGGTTTACGTAACTGTTTTTAGGGCTGTTAAAGAACTTTGAAGGCTACGGAATAAACTGGATTTACTCATGAATAAAATGGTAATTCATACACGTGTCTCTGGTGGTAGTTTTATACTATTTTTAATCAGCTCGCTTCGTCCACTGATGACAATAAAAAAAAATTCCCCATTTTCGTTAGACGACATTTCTAACGTCGCGTCCGAGAAGAGAAAACACAATGTTTTGAACTATATTTTAGAGATTGAGATTTTATATATCTTTCGTACGAACCACTCGATATCGCGATACAAAGTTGCGGACTTCACATACACTGCCATCTATCGGCACATCGCGTCGAATGGTCGATTATACACAGGTCTATAGTTGTTCAATTTCTTAGTACCTATTTTGAAAAATATCTAATTCATTTACAAATTGTACTTGGAAGAACATAACCACTTTATCAACTTGGAAAAACACGCGGCCTCCGTGGCGCAGTGGTATGCGCGATGGATTTACAAGACGGAGGTCCTGGGTTCGATCTCCGGCTGGGCAGATTGAGATTTTCTTAATTTGTCCAGGTCTGGCTGGTGGGAGGCTTCGGCCGTGGCTAGTTACCACTCTACCGGCAAAAGACGTACCGCCAAGCGATTTAGCGTTCCGGTACGATGCCGTGTAGAAACCGAAAGGGGTGTGGATTTTCATCCTCCTCCTTGACAAGTTAGCCCGCTTCCATCTTAGACTGCATCATCACTTACCATCAGGTGAGATTGTAGTCAAGGGCTAACTTGTAAAGAATAAAAAAAAAAAAATTTTTTTTAAAAACAAAAATCAAAATTTTAACCGAACATAGTTCAGGCATCTACTAGTACGTACCTATATAATATTCTGTCGCTACAGACAGACATACCGACACAACAAAGTTCCTGGTTCCTGGTAAAGGAACGAGAAAGTAACATTATTGAAAACAAAGTTTCCGGAGCTGTCTGAATAGTCTAGCAGTTTATTTGTAAGCGGGCTTTTGGGCTGCCTCTCCTCAGCCAAGCGAAGCTAAATGCGTACCACTTACTTCAGCAAAGCTATCTCTCTATATACAAGCATATTATGTATTTAATTGGTAGCGCGTGGAAACTTTGCATCACAACATTATTTTCATATATACATTACTTACGTATAAACGATCCTCTTGAATCACTTTATTTTTGAAAACCGTATGAAAATCCGTTTCGTGGTCTAACGATCTAAAAGTAGGAAGCTAGGTTCTTTGTTTTATACTATGTTAGTAAGTTCAAAGCCAGTCAGCGAGATAAGAAAATATAAGGCAGCGGACGTATAGCAAAAGCGCAGTGTTGGTCGACCCCCCACAGATGGACTGACGACGTCAAGGTATTTGCTGGATGCAGGCGGCTCAAGATCGCGGTGGTCGAGGACGAAGATCCAGCAGTGGACGTCCATTGGCTGATATGATGAT
This sequence comes from Bicyclus anynana, assembly GCF_947172395.1. Taxonomy (NCBI): domain Eukaryota; kingdom Metazoa; phylum Arthropoda; class Insecta; order Lepidoptera; family Nymphalidae; genus Bicyclus; species Bicyclus anynana. The sequence continues at coordinate 5,448,758 of NC_069105.1, forward strand.
GATGATGATGATGAACCTAGTTTCTACATTCGCTTAACCATGTTTTACTTAGCACGACTTAAAGTCGCGTGCAATACGGCTCAGTCCTCACCTGTTTTTTTTGTATTCCTTGTTTACTTAATTGCGAGCCAATAGATTCACTTCGATATAGGTATTAATATTTTTTATGATAAAATAATATTGGTCTATTCTTTGAGAATTTGGCAAAATTGCCCAAAAACTCAACTGTCAGTAGCTAGACTGGAAGTAAATTATTCTGGTCACTTATGCGACATCGCAATCCGTCGGTGGAAAGACGCCATTAAAATTCAGGTATGTGTGTATTGTAAAGATGGGAAGTTGTTAAAAGTTACCAACTCGAGGTCGGAGGCTGCATTTAATTAATGTTATTTTGTACCGACAGACGAACTAAGTAGACATCGGAAATGTTCAACTTGACGATAGAAGAATGCCTGTATTTATTTTAAAAAGACTTTTCAATAGAAAGTTTCAGAGTTCCATATTCAAGGCGTATGTTTATTTGTTTGTTCATGATTTTCTCAAAACAACTTATGCGATTTGGATGAGGTTTTCGTTTTATTAAAGCATATTTCACGCGAAAAGTAGGTATTTAAATCGAAGGCGGTCCATTTTTTTTGTAAATCATTTTATGCACGTATTTATTTTTAATACATGATTTTATAAATAAGTATTACTAAAATACTTCTGACTTTAATAACTAACTCGCATTAAAACACTCGTTTTGCAATTAGTCTTTTATATAGTTACGCCAATGTAATCGCAACCCTTCTGAAAAACAATCTTACAAATTCAGTCAGAAAAGAAGTTCATGTAATGAAAAAAATATGTGACCATAAAAATCAGTTTAATTTCAAAACCATCCAAAATATGTTGTTATAAACATTATTTTTTATATACTACAAAAACGCTAAAAATAATTTTAATTTTTTTAATATTTTCTTGATCAATAATTAATTATTATTATTTGTCTCAACGCGACTTTGTTGCATAAAACTATCCACTTTGAAAATTAGCGTTCTAATTTCAAACTGTCTTTGTCAACAATAATGACATTATGCATGGCATGGAGACCCAATTTGCGAGCAGAAAATTGATTTTCTATTTCCATTTGTCATGAAACAAGATAACAAGAAAGGTTTCCAATATTTTATACTATTTTGTATCTTCTTATACGCCTAAATACGATAGAGCTTGGCAAATACGTTCGTAACACTCCCGATGCCCCGCGCGCACGTCTTAGTGCTTTCCCCCCGTCACCTGCATATCATAGGAGTGTCACCAACGAACTTGCTAAGCTATAGGATATGATACTCATATATAAATTGGGTTATGGCCTTTTTTGTCAAAAATAGCTGTAGTAATTGACTTTTGTGTACAGAAGTAAAACTAGTTGTTTTCTTTTTATTGAAAGAATTTTCAATTTAGATAATTTTAAAGCATACTAGATAAAACCCATCGATGTAGTACAGGTCTCTTGATTGGTCGATGCTAAAAACTTTCAATGGAAAATCGGCTTTCTATATAAAAAAACGTCTATTCCCACAAATATAGATTACTAGCAAACGCCTGCGACTCCGTGCGCGTGAAGGAGTGCATTCATACAATCAACACCATCGGTTTTTTTGCAAATCTTGGGAAACCATGGATTTTTTCGGGACAAAAAGTAGTCTATGTGTTAGTCCAGAGTAAAATCTATTTCTATTCCAAATTTCAGCCAAATCAGTTCAGTAGTTGCGGTGTTAAAGAGTAACAAACATACAAACTTTCGCGTTTATAATATTAATAGGAAGTAGTATTAGAAACTACGACAGAGTGTTCTCTCCAAAGTATATTCGTATTAGCCGATACTTACCATCAGATAAGACCTGAGCCAGTTTAGGTAACATTAAATCGAACCCAGGACCACTCCGTTGAGAACCCCAACACTTCCGACTGCGTCACAGAGGTCATCAATGTGTTGCCAAGCAAAGGTTGCTCCATGGATTGGCCGTGTAAGCGCACCATGCGTCTAATGCTACGTGTGCATACAATGTGCCAGTGCCGGACTTACATGTTTGCCACCCGTAGGCTGCTTAATTATTGCCGCTCCTAATGAATCTCTGAAATTTAATATGGCCTAGTTCGCAATTTTATTAATTTTATTTTATTTTGACGGCCTCCTCGGTGCAGTGCTATGCGCGGTGGATTTACAAAACGGAGGTCCTGGGTTCGATCTCCGGCTAGGCCGATTCAGATTTTCTTAATTGGTCCAGGTCTGGCTGCTTCGGTGGTGACTAGTTACCACCCTACCGACAAAGACGTACCCCAAGAAGAAACCGTAGAAACCGAAAAGGGGTGTGGATTTTCATCCTCCTCCTAACAATTTAGCCCGCTTCCATCTTAGACTGCATCATCACTTACCATCAGGTGAGATTGTAGTCAAGGGTTAACTTGTAAAATAATAAATAAATAAATAAAAATAAAACACCAAATTTTTAAAAGACTTCAAGATTTGCGCTCCATCGTCTTCCGTTAATTTTCATTCAATTGAAAAATCAAAATTCTTTTTTCGATGTAGGTACTCAGACAAGTATGAATATTTTTTTTCATTTATGTAAGACAAAAGTTGAATCAAAGGTAACCGACTTTCTGGGCCCAGCACGTTACAGAAAAAATAATTATAAAAAACACTTCACTCAAAAACAAAACACATCAAAATCCCCATAAATAATTAGAATTCACAATTGATAATGTGTTTTCAATTAATGTGTGATTTTTGTTGAAATTTTTGCGTTTGAAGTACTTGCATATAACATATCTTATTCATTCATCAAGTCTGGGTCCAGCGATGTATGAAAAAAAGTCAGTCTCCATTCCTTTTTTTTCTTTACAAATTAGCCCTTGACTACACTCTCACCTGATGCAGTAAGTGATGATGCAATTTAAAATGGAAGCAGGCTAATTTGTTATGATGAAATCCACACCCCTTTCGGCTTCTACCCGACATCGTTCCGTAACGCTAAATCGCTTGATGGTACGCCTTTACTGGCAGAGTGGTAACTAGCCACAGCCTTTCACCTGCCAGACCTGAACCAATTAAGAAAACCTCAATCGGCTCTACCGGGATCGAACCCAGGACCTCCATCTTACAAATTCACCGCGCTTACCACTGCGCCACGGAGGCCGTCAAAAATAAAAGTGTGTCCCGTGGCGGATTTAAGTAGGCTGGGCCCTAGTGTGGGTGAGTTTAGGGAGTAACCCTAAAATCACCTACACTAGGGCCCAGCCCACTTTATTAGCCTGCGGGTGAATCCGCCACTGTAATGTACAAACAGATGGCCCTTGTGCAAAGAGGTCCGTGCAGCAGACAGCGTATTGTGCTGTAGACAGGACACGTGTAACAAAGTTCTCAACTCTGTTTCCTGTTCCACTATACTAATTGAATTAGGTCCGGCTCTAATTAAAAACTAGGAAATCCCTTGTGTAGTGCTCTTACAGTATCAAATTATTGTTTTCTTTTATTCTGTATATATAATATAATTTTTATTTGACGTTTTCTTGTTTAAAATACTAATTACAATCTTAACTTACTATAAATGAAACCTAACAATACATATAAAAAAATTAAAGAGTCTTTCTGTGGTTTCAAAATAACTGTACTTCCAGAGCAGTATTTACTCGTACAGTAAAATACAATAAAGCCTTTTTAAAACAGTCTGTGTGTCAGTATTTATGGGTCAATCTTTGAAATACCATTAGGTGAGATTGTAGTCAAAGGCTATCTTGTAAAAGAATAAAAAAAGACATTATATTGAACCTACGGTACAATTTACTCAAGTCAAATCTCTCACTTCAAATGTATTATTACGCTCTATGTGGCACTAAACGTGATTACAGGAAATCCTCTTGACAGATAAACACATTCCGCGCAGCATAGGAATTCCACATACGAAAACAATGTATATACGTACAATGATATTAAATACTGTTAGATGTGTTACTAGCGCATGAAAAATGAGGCGCTCAAAAGAGGTAAATAGTCAACTCAATGTTAATTGTGGTCAACAACGAACGTTATTTAAACAAATAATACCTAAATATCGTCTACAATGTCGAGTAGTGTGTTCAGGAAGTGTAAAATCTATATATATAAGCAAAATATATATTTATTTATTTATTTATTTATTTAATATCAAGCAATACCATACATTACATTATAAAATATAATAATAATAATAATTACAAGTTACATTTTATTACATAATGCAAGTTATGGATACCCAGTTTGGGCGTAGCCTTTTGTCGAGTGAGTGATAGGGAGACCGATTTTATTTTTTGTTTTTATTTATCATTCAAGTAGTCATTCACCGTGTAATAGCACTTTTCGACCAGAAAGTCCCTTAATTTCTTTTTGAAAGCAATATCTTTCGCCTCATTACGTATACGGTCTGGAAGGTTGTTGTAAATTTTTATTGACATTGCGTATGGGTATATAATGGAGTTAAAGACAACTTTGTACATGTGTGCGCCTATTATTCAGTATTGTAGCCTATTATTCGGATCACTTTTTGCGGTGATTTTGTAGGTAAAAGACGTCTTTAACCCTACTGGAACCGGTTACAAGTCCGAGATCCGCTGGTGACTGGCTCCTTGCTATACGCTAGTTAATCTTGGTTTACATCTGATAGTATCAGCGCTGTAGTTGATCAATATTGTAGTTGAAGGGTCAGAACTGTAGTAGTGAGTTATTTATCGATTCGGTGATGATTGATAGTGTAAAGCTTGACGCACCTGCACGAACCTGCTCTTAGACTACGGCTTTTCCGTTATCAGAAGTGGAATTTAGTCTGCTCCGCCGAAATATATAATTATAATTGTATGCGTAGGTACATACAATATACAATAATGCAAGTACAAATACGTGAACATGAAACTGGCAAGTTGGAAACTCGGGCTCTTGTATCGCGAGAGGAATCGAGCGAGTTATTCGCAATTGAGAAGTTATAACAGCGTTCAATGTTGTTCCCATAGTGAGGCAACAAATATGCTTTTGGCAACCTACAGTGGGAGCGTTGATTGTTTTAATCAACTAATCATCATTAGAGCCCGGATAAATATGTATTAAAAAATCTAAATTAGGTACATAAAATATGGACGAAAAAATGGCAAATAAGGAAAAAAATGTAGTGTATAAAATAACAATACTTTTCATAATTATACATTGTAAGAAAAGGGTCACTCGTGAAAGTCAACAATAGAAAGAGTTAAAGGAATCCTATGCCATATTAGTACCTACTTTAGATGAATTTGTCATCAAATCAAATTAAAAATATATAGCTAAAAGCAAAGAAACCAAAGCCCACCTTTGAAACGTCGGGTAATGTTATTAGATAATGTTTAATTTAAATAAAACTAATTGTATTATTAACTTACCCTCACGCTAAGAGCTGGCAACGCCCTCGTGTGCCAACAGTTGTTCTTCACTGAAGACCCTAGACTACGAATTACTATGCTAAACAGGACCCTACATAATAGCCTATAACACAAATGGAAGCGAGCAAACTTACCGGTGTTTGTTTACCCTTATGTAGATATACGTAGCGCCAGTGGTGTATCGTGAACTTGCAGGGACATTCATTGTATTGATGTAGCACAATTTACTATAATACCTACTTACTTGGTTTTTATTTTATCATAACCTTTAAAACTAATTTAAACTTGGGAAAAATCGCTTCAGCCCTTTCTGTCAGTATTAAATTATTCTACCATGTTTTCGTAATAATTATAAACTGTTTTCTAAATTTGTTGGATTCATTCACGTTTGTCAAATTGCGCGCATTCTCTACTTCATTATTCATTTTACTTTGAATAATAAATGAAGGTTGGCACAATTGACAACTTGCGCAATTTTCGTTATTGTCATCGTAAGGTAAAAATGACAATAGTACATTGAACGTAGATAAAACAGCCGCGCAAGGTGTCGCGAGGCCTCTGTTAGTACGAGGCCTTGAGCGGGGCCCACTTCACCCGCGCCTGGCTACGCCACTGCCCAGCTTCCACGCTATTGAACTAAAGATAACATTAATTTTAACAAAGCAATTAACAATAAACTATTTAGAATTCCAGTGGTCAATGGTCGATGGATATAACTAAACATTATGCTTTGATCAATTAAGCTCTGATATTATCTTGGAATATTGTTGAAACTTGCTGTACAATTTGCAAACTCCCGTTTAAAATGATTTCCAACAGCATTCCGGGAAGTCCGCTTGGTGTTTGATGTAAAATTATAGACCGCGTTGTGTATTTACACTAATATGTTTTACTAGCGGACGCCAGCCCTTAGGAGTAACTTCTCCCGTTTTCCCAACATTTCCCTTTACTGCTCTGCTCCTATTGATCGTAGCGTGCTGAAAAGTATACTATAACCTGCCCAGGAGTATAAAGAATAATTGTACCAAGTTTCGTTAAAATCCTTCGAGTAGTTTTTGTTTCTATAACGAACATGCAGACAGACAGATAGACAAAAATTTTACTGATTGCATTTTTGGTATCAGTGTCGATCACTAATCACCGCCTGGTAGTCTAAAGATTTATTATAAGTATAAAATATAAAGATGAACGGTTTGTATTTTTATACATAACGAATAAAATCAAAAACTACTGGGCCAATTTGAAAAAATCTTTTACTAATAGAAAGCTACATTATCAGAAAGGAATATAGGCTATAGCAATGACATTTTATACTAAAGACATGTTATGTTACGTGCCTAAAAAAATACCGCCAAAAGTGATTCGAATTTAGCGACTTCACTGAGCTCACGTACAATTTTGTGTTTACTTACATTCTATATCTATGTTCATATAGTTTTTACACTTCTTAAACACTGCGACTCAACAATGTAGACAGTATTTAGGTATTATCTGTTTAAATAACTTTCGTTGTTTAATAAATGAAATTAAGACAATTATGCACATTTGTCCGCAACAGTTTTGATGCACTAGTGCCCTATCTCTAGTATAAAATATCATCATTTGGATAGTTTATCCCCACATTCACACTTGGGAACTGCGAGATTCTGCAGCTTATTAAATACTGAAATTTATATAAATTTTGTTCGGTATCGTTAAGCATTCCTATATTTTATTTTCTCAAATCTTAGAAACTTCTATAAGCACTCATTAAATTCCAAGTAAACCATAAATATACTTCAAGAGTTTTTAACAAGTTTCCTTCAACAATAGAAAATTAATAGCTTTCTAATTCCAGTTAAACGAATCAATTATATTTAATTGCCTTTAAATATAATTGACTGTAGAAAATTTTAAATAATTGAGCAATACTCAAACCAACCAGACAGCGAAACCTTTTACGTTTTAATTAAAAGAAAATTACTTTGTTTGCCTAAAATCCTAGAAAAAACATTTCAAGGAACTTCCCTCCTTACCTATAGGATACAAGTTAAGAGTTTAGATGCGGTTTGAGCTTAGGGTGATAATTGACTCATTAACAATTAGTATCATTAACATAAAATTGAAAATTTTGAAAAACTTCCAAATGCCATGAAATTATAAATTACATCCTCGATCAAGTCGTCAATATTCTCATTCAGTGCGCTTTCATTTTACACCCCACTCAAGTATATTTGCAGACATTCGGTTGTTCTTCCCCACTTTCATCCCCCACAACTTTTAAACGGCTCAACCAATTTTTAACAAACATGTTTAAGAACACTCGCCCGTAAGTCAAATTTTCATACAAAAAAACTAAATTGAAATCGCTTCATCCGTTCAAGAGCTATGGTACCACAGGCAGTCTGACAGACAAACACGCCAAACTTATAACACCCCTTTTTTTGCGCCGGGGGTTAAATGTTAATGATGATGATCGAGACCGATAGCCTAACGGGCACTCCGAGGCATGAAGGAGATGTAACACTGAATCCACATTCACAATTTCATATAAGAATTTCTCAGTGTAGATTCTCATATGCTAAGAAATTCTTGTAAGAAACAACAACTGTTTCATAACTCCAGCTTACCAACCCGTATTAAAGCAGCATGGTGGGACTAAGCTCCAAATCTATACTAATATTATAAAGCTGAAGAGTTTGTTTGTTTGTTTGATTGAACGCGCTAATCTCAGGAACTACTGGTCCGATTTGAAAAATTCTTTCTGTGTTAGAAAGCCCATTTATCTAGGAAGACTATAGGCTATATATTATCTCCGTATTCCAACGAAAACCACTCGGGTAAAACCGCGCGGCGTCAGCTTAGTATTCTATATATTCTATCATATCACAAGAAATGGGATGCCAGCTATAGCCTAATTACTAACTTAGTCTTTATAACAGCCTATTGAAATAAACATCAAATACACTGAGAAATGTCATCCAGCTACTATATCATATCCACGAAGGGTAGTCTCAATAGGCGCCGGATGACATTCGTTACATGGAATATCCATTTCGTACTATGTCAACAAACATACTTCAAAGTTAGTGAATTAGCCCGCTGGTCATTTAACGACCTGCGTCCACAGATCAGAATCGTAGGCATCGCATCGAACGGATTTTATCTACCGTAAAATTAAAAATCCGTTTGATGCGTCATATACGTACTATGCGGATTAGTGGACGCCTACCATAACTAAGCTAATGATGATGATGACCGTAAAAATATTTAAGAGATAAGTGTAATCAGAGAGAACAAGTGTAGAACAGACGGTAAAGAGCAAATGGTCACGAAGCGTCTGCCATTACCAGTAAAACTGGCGTAAAAAGGAAATTGTACGCGTTAACCTTTTTAATTTAATCTTTTACGGTGATCATCGCCCACCTCTGTGTTATAACTACGTATTACAGAACGAGATCAGATGTTTTTGTGTTCATGGTTTAGTTTAACTATATTACGTACTATATAGAAAGAAAGATTTGATTGTTTGTTTGTATTGAATAAGCTCTGAAAGTATCAGTACCTACTTTCAAAACTAGTAACTATTTGAAAAATTATTTCATTAATAGAAAACTGAATAGGGTATATTATATTCCATGGAAAATGTAGACTACACTATTGAAAACGCGGGTTTCTACTAGATACAAACAAATTGAAATGAAGTGTTTTTTACTCCGGAAAAATGGGTTTTATGCATAAACAAGTGCTAAAAAGAACCATGACTCTCTCTGTTGGTTTCAGCTTATATTCAACCGATTCTGACAGGACTTTTATTAAACAAATAATTTCATAATGATATAAGTTAGGAAGTTATAACATAACGAAAATACCTGCCTATTTAGACGTGAAAGCATAAAAAATAAACAAACTCACATTCATCAGTTCATAAACGATTTTATTTGATTTTATTTTTATTTTTACATCGCGTGGAACCCTAAAGCAGGCCGAATTATTTTTTAAAATATTTCTCTTGCTTTTTTATGAAAGCCTTCTTAATTGGTTATTGCGTCGGTCGCAAACTATTGCGAAGCTACCAGCCTGTTAGCAAGGACAAGCCAATTTACGCTAACTTCGACAAGAAAAAAACGCTTCTCTTGTTCTTCTGATTATAAAGTTTATATTTTTCTTTCGCGACACAGTTAAAAAGTTTAGTTTGTTTTTCGTTTGAGGAAAATAGGGATTTACATAGCAAATTAGGTCACTGTCTAGCACAGATTTGTGCCATGGACTTACCTACGCTTGGATTCACCTATTTTCCGTAGATAACAAAGTATTAATGATTCACTTGCCATAATAAACTTCCGTACAGTAACAGCTTCTATTCAGTACGTAATTTGGAAACTTTTTTGTTTTTTTTTTAGTCGTCTCCAGACGAAAGTTGTCTCATTCTTAGAGGAGACTCATGTTCAACAGTGAGCCGAATATGGGTTGTTAATGTAGATAATTATCCGTGATAGCCCAGTGGATATGATCTCGTCTCCAATCCCGAAGGATATGGGTTCAAACCGGTCCGGGAACCTCAAAATTTTTAGTTGTGTGCATTTTAAGAAATTAAATATCACGTGTCTCGGTGAAATGGTGAAGAAAAACATCGTGAGGAAACCTGAAAGAATTTTCTTAATTCTCTGCGTCGACTCCCACCAGGTGGACTGACGACATCAAGCGAGTGGCAGGGATTCGCTGGATGCAGGCGGCTCAGTATTGTGATGTTTGGAAGTCCCTACAAAAGGCCTATGTCCTGCAGTGGACGTCTATATGATGATAATGATGATGAATGAGACGAAAGTTTCATAAATACACACAAACAAAATTTCGCAATTTCGTCACAGCTTTGCGGTGTAAAATAGCGTCGAAGCCGTGAAATTGTCTATTGCTTGTTGATTGCATCGCGGACAAATCAAAATGGCGGCGTGCTTTGTGCTACTCGCTATCATATTGCAGTGGCAGGTGATTAAATTAATTAATTTTTAAACTTTAATCATTATTTTGTTTAGGTACTTCAAGTTAAAAACTAAACTAGCGGACGCCCACCGATGTTCGTCATCTGTGGAATACATTTTTTCACAAATCCCGCGGAATCATGGATTTTTCCGGGATGAAAAGTCGCCTATGTGTTAATCTAGAGTAAAATCTATTTCCATTCCAAATTTAAGCCAAATCACTTCAAAGCCGCAGCGCAAAGAAGGAAAAAACATATTTACACACACACATAATTCAGCTTTTTAATATTAGTGTGATATTTATAGTTAGCCCTTGACGACAATCTCACTTGATGGGCGATGGGATTATGACCGTAGGTCCTCGTAAGGAGGACCTCGTCTGTGTCTGTCCCCGTCCCCAAGACCGCAATCGCAGAGGAGGCCCATCCAATAGGATGTGCGTAAACTACTAAAATTATTCAAATAGCAACAAAAGAGATTACCTTTTGTCTAAAATTACGACGAATCCGACGGAGTATATGTATATCGCCAAAAAATTCTCTTCAAGCCTAGGGACCTCAAAAATATAATACTGTCAGAATTTCATTATAACAGTAATAAATTGGCAGGTAATTTTCGGGTATGCATCTATTACCATAGCATGATAACAAACATCCTCAGACCCACCCTTATCTCAAACGCCGTAAGGGCCATTTTCGAATGTGCGATTCAAATTCATCCAAAACACAATACAGGTAGGATAAATCCGATCTGGGAAATGGGGAATTTAATACACGCAAATCTTATATTGTTCGTACCGCAAATCTATTATATTCTTGTTACGTAATAGCCGTTAGTAGCCTACGCGGTCAAATTTTAATGCTAGATTAATTTTCATATTTAAACCTAACTAGCTGACGCCACGCGGTTTTACCCGTGTGGTTCCCGTTCCCGTAGCAAATACGGGAATTATATACAGCCGAAAAAAAGGCTACCTAACACTGAACGAACTTTTCAAATCGAACCAGTAGTTTCTGAGATTAGCGCAGTCAAACAAACAAACAAACTGTTCGGTTTTATAATATTAGTATAGATTATCGGTAGCTGTGGATAGGATTCTCTGCTTTTGATTCAGAAGAAGTAGGTTCGAATCCGGTCATGCACATCCAAATTTTCAGTTACGTTAAATATCTCACACGGTGAAGGAAAACATCGTGAGGCAACCTGAGAATTTTCTTGATTTACTACCTGTGTGAAGTTTGCCAATCCGCAGGGTGGTGACTGTTAGCCTAACACCACTTTAGAGGTGACTCGTGCTCAACAGTGAGCCGAACAATTCATTATTCTACATTACATCTACTATATTTATTACACATCATTTGTTAAAAGAAAGAATAGCTGAATATTTCGTAGGATCTACGTAGGACTAATCCGACCTAGATTGCTTACAATGTAAACACAAAATCTCATAAGGTGTGAAAGGAAACTTACTAACGCTCATAATAGGGTACATGAAATTGTTGAAATATAGACTATCATGACTGATTTGGCTCGTATTATCAAACAACCATTTAAAAATTTAAATTTTCATGTAACATCTCAAAAAAACATGATAAATTTTGTTCAATTAAGTAGAAAGATAATGATCAATTTAAGACCATTCAAAAGTATCCTATTAACTAGCCTATTATGATAATACTATCTGCTGCCCGCGACTTCGTCTGTGCACGATTAGTACATCAAATATAGCGTTAACAAACATCTATTTATATGTATAAAAGAAAAGTCGTATTAGTTAACACTATTTATAAATCAAGAACGGCTGGACCGATTTGGCTGAAAATTGGTGGAGAGGTAACATAGAACCAGGAGACAGACATGGGATACTCAGGGTAGGGGTAAGGTAGAGGAAGGGTAGGGGTAGGGTATCACGCGGATGAAGTCGCGGGCGTCGTAAAAGATCATCCATCAATAAGATTAGCAAACTGAAGTGGGATTGGAAGCGTTATATTTGTCGCAGAACAGATGGCCGCTGGGGCAGACGTGTTCTGGAGTGGAGACCACATCAGCAAACGCAATGTAAGACTCCAATTCTATGTTACAATGACCTTAATAATGTATTGAGTAGTAGCTGGATGTGGAAGGAGGAAGATCGTGTTTAGTAGCTCGCTCTTGAAAAGGCTGGGTCCAACAATGAACGAATACCGGTGGGATTATATGACACAAACTTTCGTCTTTATAATATTAGTAGCAGAATAATACTAACATTAGTTACATGAGTATTTAGGTCAATTTTAGCATTAGTAATTAGGATTAAAATTTTCAACCACATACTCCGGTTAACCGCAAATAGCTAAAATGTTTGATACTTGTATTTCAGTACATCGCTTGCATCTGCGACGCTAGGGTGAGTGAGACAATTCAAAAATAATAAGGGTTCCGTTTTTGTACGTACGTATGGAACCCTAAAAGCCGCCAAGTGTGTGTCAGGCCACGCGCTTTAGGGTTCCGCAGATTAAATTAAAACAGCTTAAATCTTATATTGCAAAAATACTGGATAATTACATTATCACTAGAAGACACCATGGGATAGTTAAAGTTAAAAAATCAATCTCACTTAACGTGAATCCTAATTATTTTTTTCACCATATTATCGACGTATTCAATATTCATTTATTTCAAGTAGTCTTAGTTTACAAGCAATTTTAAACCGTCAAAGTTGTCTATTTGTAAAGACTCTACTGTCGGTTCCGAAGGAAGGGTGTGCTGAGAGGAGTTGCAATAGTTGCTCTTTTAAAACAACGTAAATAAAAAAAAATAATATACTATGGATATAATTAGTTTATTAATTACATTTTTATTTCCTACTTTCGTTAATTTTTCACACATCCATAAATAATTACGGGTGCCTGTAGAGTATGTCGTAATATTTACGGACATCCTGTATAATTGTATGATCTACAATTTTTGTCTGAACTAATTTTATGAAAAGACCGTTACCGTTTACCTAAAAATTGCTAAAAAACCATTTTTTTAAACTTTGAACTTGAGTCATTCGTTTTCCAGGTGAAGAGTTTTTAAAATTAATAACTAGCTGACGCCGCGTGGTTTCGCCCGCGTGGTTCCCGTTCCCGTAGGAATACGGGGATAACCTATAGCCTTCCTCGATAAATGGGCTATCTAACACTGAGAGAAATTTTTCAAATCGGACCAGCAGTTTCTGAGATTAGCGCGTATAATAAAACAAACAAACTCTGCAGCTTTATAATATTAGTATAGATTATGTTTCATACGATTTTCCCAACTTTCAGCTTTATGGGAATTAATATATACCCTCAAATGTAGAACTATTACAAATGAGGTACATAGTGAAATCAGTGAGCAGTTAAACGCAGGCTCGCACGCTTACGTCAGCCTAAAGCTATTTAAAGCCTCTAAAATAGTCGCACAGAGCTATCCCGGTGGAAGCTCGACGTGACCCGGGAACTAATTCAGCTTTGAGTAATAAAATACGCACTAAACTCAACGGCTGAATGGGTTTGAAGTGAAACAAGGAATTTCACTTTTTTATTGTTCAATTTACTCTGTTTACGCTGTTAAGTGCAAGAATTGCTTGATTGAAATGTCTTTCGTTTACAAAAATTTTTATAGGTACTTTTTAGCAGGCGCCTCGTGGCTTACCCTGCGTGGTTTCCGTAAGATAAAAAATAGCATTCATAAGAAAGGAAGAAATGAATTTATTTGGATAATAAAAGTATACAATGTTGTTTTACAAGTAGTCTCAAGTCACAGTGACCATGGTCTGCAAATACAATTTTATATAACACTGTTTAGGTAATTAATATTTACTTACAATGTTATAATTGTTTCAAATATAAATAAATACAATTAAGATTGACATTAATTTATACATAACTGAAATTAAATCAATATCATAGGGATGATGACAGTTTTTTAAATTGTATTTAAATTAAGAGTATGCTAATAGTAAAGCAATTTTCTTAAAGTAACAGGATATTTGCGATCATTACTTTCGGAGCTACAGGGATTTAAAGAGTCAGATGTCAGCGGCGCTGCCGCGGATCCCTGAAAAACGCCCCATACAAAATGGCACGAACTTGGCTCGCACACGTCGTTGACTCGCTGATCGTTAGATTTGTATGGGCGTTCAAACAAAATCACTAATATCTTTGTTATTTATGCGTTTATGTTTATAGTTCATTTATTGAAAAATGACACATTTAATGTAAGGAAGCTAAAACTGTATGATTTTTTATCTAATTACGATAAAAAATAATTGATAGATTTTGAAATTTTATAATCTTATTTATTTTGCAAATATTCAAACTTTCTTTGCTTTTTTGTATAAATTAGTTAACATTGACTTTATTGACCCGCATGTATCATAAAAATCAATTTATTCAAACCTAGTCATCATCCCCATTATTATGTTACTTGGTGAATATTTAGCTTCTGTTATTAAATATTAATCTCACACTGAGACTTGAGAGGAGCCTCGTGCTCAACTGTGAGCCGAATATGGGTTGTAATTGATGATTTGTTCTTCCAGTGTTCTGGTAGTAGCTGCACGGCAGGGGTGAGCTTATTGTTTACTTTTATCTGGACATTTTTTTATTAATATCAGAGGAATTTTTTGACACAAAATTGTATACTTATTTGAACAACAATTGAAAAATGTTCTATACAATGAAAGTTAGTGATAGCAAAACCTTCATTATCACACTATCACACTTTTTTTTTATTCTCTACAAGTTAGCCCTTGAATACAATCTCACCTGATGGTAAGTGATGATGCAATCTAAGATGGAAGCGGGCTAACTTGTTAGGAGGAGGATGAAAATCCACATCCCTTTCGGTTTCTACGCGACATCGTACCGGAACGCTAAATCGCTTGGCGGTACGTCTTTGTCGGTAGGGTGGTAACTAGCCACGCCCGAAGCTTACCACCAGCCAAAACTACACTAATATTATAAAGGCAAAAGCTTTTGTGTAAGTATGTTTGTTCCTCTTTTACACTGCGGCTACTGAAGCGATTTGGCTGAAATTTGAAATTAAAATAGATTTTACTTTAGATTAACACATAGGCTACTTTTCATTCCGGAAAAAATCCGCCGTCCGCTAGTAATAATAAGAAACCCGAAAGTTTGTCAGTCCATGGATTTCCTACCACAGGTGCGGTATTTTAATCATGGTGGCTCTGAAGTTTGCATTGCTCAAGCTGAATGTACTTAGTAATATATATGTTACTAAGTACTATAGACTACATGCCCTTAAACAAAAATTACATGTGAAATGATTCAACGTGAATAACGCTTAGAAGGCTGTTACTATATCAGAAAAAAACTCTGAGCACTATGCCGATATTTCTGAGCGGTACAAGTGAGTATGCGAGTGAATAGTAAGGCTTGCGACCCTTATATTTTGACTCCTGCACTGGAAAAATTTACGGCGTTTTCGGGTAAAGTTACTGTATATGTGTACAAAACGAATTGCACAAATGCCGTACAGTAATAAATGACCTATTTTGCAATTGTCGACAATTAAAGGTTAATTCTGACTTCCGGCACCACTATTTTAGTACAGCACTAGGATTTTCTACATTTATTTTTAATCATCTTTAACACTATAACAAAGCCGTACAATTATAATTATTCGTAATTCATCATTTGTACCTGAGAAATTTTGTCACTCGCGTACTCACCACTGTACCGCTCAGAAATGACGGCATAGTACTCAGAGTTATTTTCTGATATAGTAACAGCCTTCTAAGCGTTATTCACGTTGGGTCATTTCACAGGTAATTTTTGTCCAAGGGTTTGTAGTCTACTAGTTTACATTTACGTTTCTAATTAGCACAGCATATGTTTGGAATGCCCTTCCATAGTCTGTGTTTCCTGACACCTACAATTTAAACACCTCACAAAGGCAAGAGAGAAGTCTTGTAAGCAAGCGCTTTACTTAGACCGCATTACTGCTTTCCATCAGAAGTAATTGTAGTCAAGCACGAGCCCATCCATGCTAATGCTATCCTAACATACTTTCGAATTTACAAACTAATATTGTAATTAATGCGAAAGTAAGTTACAGAGCCGTGATAGCCCAGTGGATATGACCTCTGCCTCCAACTCCGGAGGGTGTGGGTTCGAATCCAGTCCAGGGCATGCACCTCCAACTCTTCAGTTCTGTGCATTTTAAGAAATTAAATATCACGTGTCCCAATCCGTGAAGGTAAAACGTCGTGAGGAAACCTGCATACCTACTTGAGAATTTTCTTAATTCTCTGCGTGTGTGAAGTCGGCCAAACTGCATTGGGCCAGCGTGGTGGACTATTGGCCTAACCCCTCTTATTCTGAGAGGAGACTCTAGCTCAGCAGTGATCCATATATGGGTTGATAATGATGATGATGACTTAAAGTAACTTTGTCTGTCTGTCTGTTCCATTTTCACTACTAAACCACTGAACTGATTTTAATTCATTTTCTGTCTTCACATTTTTGTATTAAACATTTATTATTATAACAATAATTTGGTATGTGACTTATTATTATTAAAGATAAAAAAAATATATATTAGATATAAATTGAACCTAGAGGCAGAACATAACAATATACTTATGACTTAATTCCCGAAATATTCCATGGTATTGCATGACTTCTGTAAAACAAAAACGAACGGAGTCTTGGGCGTCCGCTAGTCTTCCACAAAAAACCCTAATAAAATAGGAATTACTTTTTTTTTAAGATTCGTCTTTTTTTTACAGATGACAAATGAAGTTCAATGTCACGCTCAAGTAAGTAATAATAATTGGACATTAACTTTTGGCAAACCCCGATGATTGCCTCTATTATTATCATTCCAATAATTGTTTCAGTCAATGGTCTTATAGCGAAAAGTTTCGACCAACATCTCAAGAACCTTTCGCTGAATTGCTGGATCTAGAGTCGGATACAGAATGCAGTGATTCTTGAGACGGCGCGTATTGTGAGGAGGTTCCTCACTCTGGAGCCCTGACCGCCGGTTGCTTGGGCACTCAAATGTCCCGCAGCGGGACGGTTAAATTTTTAATAGTGTTATAAACAAATAAATCAGAAAACAATCTGTTCATAATAATCTAAATTTATAAAAGCGAAAGGTTTTATCACGAAATCTCGAAAACCGCTTGAAGTTGAAATTGTCTGGAAGGTATCTTAAAATGTTGGTATACATCTGCCAAAAACGGACTTTGCGAGAGAGCCTGATTAAGAAGGTCTAAGGGCGAACGAACTCGCGGATGTTTGCTATAACTATAAGTATACTAAGTTATTAATAAATTTATATGAAATCTTCACTCAAATATTTAATAACCTCCAAAATTAATAATCATCTCCTAAAGTTCGCATAAGTAGATACTCAATCATGGCTCAAATATAAACTTAAGCATCTCCTTAATTTGATCGCGTCCGATATTAGGTGGATATTATTTTTTATAACAAGTCTTGATTGCAGTCTCACGTTTAGTGATGATACAGTCTAATAGGCGTCCACATTTCCGCATCGTACGTATCGGACGCATCGCATCAAACGGATTTTTAATTTTACGGTAGATAAAGTCCGCTCGATGCGATCTTTACGATGCGGATCAGTGGACGCACTTGTATGACTTTCCAAGAAAAGACCGTTTGATGCGATACGTCAAAAATAAAACACAGCTTGAAAAAACGCGTCGTGTTTTAAAAACGCTGTCATGTGAACATATACTTAGGAATGTATTTGTTACATTTGAACGCTTTTTTGACGTCCGTTAAAAAAAAGCTCGCGTGCGAATGAGGGCTAATGGTGTCTACGTCGTACAAATATAAAATCCTAAACTGATCTATGCTGGGAATCGAACCCAAGACGTCTGTTGAGGTCCACTGCACTGTCAACTGTGCCAGGGAGGTCGGTAGAGGTCATGAGTTATTAGATATAAGCAATACTGTAGGAAGAACACTGGAAGAATCGCAGCCAAGCGCGCTCTTGTTATTAAATAAAAAGATTATTTCATTTCAGTGCATCGAGGATTCTTGTTCAGTTGCCGTAAGTATATAAATTTGCATAAAATTCATACAACCTTTATTCATAAAAAATATTATTTCTAGATAAGAGCTTTGGTTGCTAACTATGGACCTTATTAGAAGGCTTAAAGTCACTCAGCGGGCGAGGGAGCGAGCTATGCTTGGAAAATCTCGAACCGCAGACGAACAAAAGGCGAACGTGATCGAATCAGAAATGAGGAGATCCGCAAACGAACCGGTCACTGACATAGCTCAGCGAGTCGCGAAGCTGAAGTGGCAATGGGCGGGGCACATAGTTCGAAGAGCCGATGGACATTGGGGTCCCAAGGCAATCTTCTTCACTTAAAACACTGCTTATAGATGCAGCAAGCATGTTGATGATTATTCATGTACAGTTAACAATTAATTCCAGTGTTTCGGTGATAACTGTACTTCCTCGGTAAGTAATTTTATAAATATTGTCGCGCCAATCTTCGAGTCCGCTCTGATATTGCAACACGACAAACTGCACAGCTATCGCTTATCGCATAATCCGGCTGGGATACGTTTTCCTGTACTGCGCTACCACCCGCCTCGTGTTCAGAGTGGACTAGAAGTTTGGCGCGACCTATCTATACTAATATTATAAAACTGAAGAGTTTGTTTTATTAAACGGGCTAATCTCAGGAATTACTGGTCCGATTGGAAAAATTCTTTCAGTGTTATATAGCCCATTTATCGAGGAAGGCTACAGGCTATGTATTATAGTATTCCTACGGGAACAGGAACCACTCGGGTAAAACCGCGCTACGTCAACTAATACGAGTAGAATAGTGAACTACCTAGCTATT
Source organism: Bicyclus anynana (assembly GCF_947172395.1). Taxonomy (NCBI): domain Eukaryota; kingdom Metazoa; phylum Arthropoda; class Insecta; order Lepidoptera; family Nymphalidae; genus Bicyclus; species Bicyclus anynana. The sequence continues at coordinate 5,468,015 of NC_069105.1, forward strand.
GAGAATAAAAGGAAGTCGTTAGGCAAATAGGGGAATAAATTATACTCTGCTGATGCAAGACCTGATTGATAGTTTTCAGAGTGCCTAGTGGGAGTTTTTAATGTTTTCATACTGTGACGATCGGTAAACGCGAATTTCTAAGGAATAGAGACAGCGCCATCCACTGGCACTACTGCACAACTGTTTCAATTCCTTAGAAATTCGCGTTGATGTTTACGCGATCGTCACAGTATGAAAACATTGAAAACTCTTACTAGGCACTCTGTTCAATAACCCGCCGAGGATGGAATGATGCAGTTGAACATTTTGTCAAAAACTTTTGGTACCTCCTTATTTTCGAACTTCTGTAGTTTTTATATACTTACACGTATGTATACCTTCCTAATTCCTACAAAAAAATTAACTTTTATATATCTACGAATACTTCTATTTAATAATTAATTCATTTTGACGGTCTCCGTGGCGCAGTGGTATGCGCGGTGGATTTACAAAGCGGAGGTCCTGGGTTCGATCCCCGGCTGGGCAGATTGAGATTTTCTTAATTTGTCCAGGTCTGGCTGGTGGGAGGCTTCGGCCGTGGCTAGTTACCACCCTACCGGCAAAGACGTACCGCCAAGCGGTTTATCGTTCCGGTACGATGCCGTGTAGAAGCCGAAAGGGGTGTGGATTTTCATCCTCCTCCTAACAAGTTAGCCCGCTTCCATCTTATCCTGCATCATCACTTACCATCAGGTGAGATTGTAGTCAAGAGCTAACTTGTAAAGAATAAAAAGAAAAATACTACTATCTCCGCAGTTTCACCCGCGTAGTGCCCATTTTCGTAGTAATAAAATATAGTGTATGTTACTTACTGATAATGTAGCTGTCTATTGGTAAAATAGTTTTTATAATCTGTTAAGTAATTTAGGTGTGAAAGTTTAAGAAACATAGATACAAATTCACTTTTACATTTTGGTTTCTGTGTGCAGTGCAGCGGTATAATGTGTAAATCTTTGGTAAGTTTATTTACAAGTTTATTTTATTTATTTAGCAACTGTAGGTATATATACAAGTTTACTGTAGGTAGATAATATAGATAGGTGCGTAGTATTAATATTATTTCACTTTACTTTAAAATAATATTAAAACTAGTTATATTGACTACCTATTACGAATATAGCAAAAAAAGAAGTAGTCGAGTAGGCAGCTCATGCTAGCCACAAACGGTCAATTATTCTCACGTTTCTGTAGCACCCACGACTTTAATTGATAGTATGTTGGTTACTGCGTTAATGACTTGTAAAGTATGCCGCGTGGGTACTGCTGTTTGCTTTTCAGAAACGTGAAAATAATTGACCGTCAATGGCGACCTTCATGCGGATTGACTTGACACCTAGCTTTAATGATGTTTGTACTGTGTTGGTTTGTTTGGTAGCCAGATGTCGAGTTAATGCGCACGAGTTATATGTTTTTAGTGATAGCTAAGTGGATATGACCTCTGCTTTCGATTCGGAGAGCGTAGGTTCGAATCCGGTCCGGGGCGTGCAATCAATTATGTGCATTCTAAGAAATTAAATATCACGTGTTTCAAACGGTGAAGGAAAAACATCGTGAGGAAACCTGCATACCAAAATATTTTCTTAATTCTAAAAATCAGCGTAGTGGATTATTAGTATTAGCCTAACCCCTCTTATTCTGACAGGAGACTCGTTCTCAACAGTGAGACGAATATGGA